>NC_084629.1:33484562-33499562 GCF_033978795.1 Nerophis ophidion | reverse complement strand
GTGCCTTTTTCACGATTACTTTACGCACACTTCAAGTGAAGGATGATGCAAAAATAACACCTTATCTACTGTATGCAACGTAAATTCCGGAAATTTCCTATGCTTTAAACTGCGGATAATTTATGGATTTTTCTTGGCTGACAGCGACAGCAAAAACAAAAAACAAACAAACAAGCAAATACACTGAGAAGGTTTTTTCTTGTATGAGTTATGGCACTATCTTTTGGACAAGTTTGCTCCATGCAGGTGCTGCTCTGTCCTTCTGTTTACAGCTTTCAACCTGCAGTAGAATTGCCGTTCCATAGCGTTTCTACTCATATGGATTCTTCATTTATCACTCCAAGCAACGTTTGTAAGTTTTACAATACAACTGAAACAATTCTTACTTATTAAACCGTCCCCCGTGTGATATCTGTAGGGGTGTTTTCATGCGTATTTGTACATGCTATCGTAATGTAATGGAGCTAGCGTCTTTAGCATGAGCTACTATGCTAACCCGTTTAGGTGTGTTAGTATTATTACCTTACATTGGCCTTCTTTTTGTATTGTTTCAGTTTCACAAGTTCCTCAGTAACTGTGGAGTTATTGAGTCTGTTTAGCTGATTGGAGAGCAAGCTTGCGTAGCTAGTGGGTCAATGACAATGTCTTCTGTTTTGTTTGATCCGCCATTTTACTGCTGTGTTACAGACACTGTTTGGAAACAATTAAGGTATGTAAAAAAACATTTACAAAATATTTCTGAAAATAAGTAATTTCACAACGTATAAATATCTGCGACTTACAGTATATATGGAAACATATATTTTTTCCCTAAAGTCCGTTACAAAATATGAATGTATTTAGTTTTTTGCTTTCACCATATAGACTGTAGTTCACCTTGTTTAATTTTAGGAACCATTAAAGCTCAGAAGCTAAGCAGTTTAATGTTTCGACTATAAAGGAACTGCACTTGTTGTGGAATTTTGTCCATCATACAAAATACTTATGTTAGAAGAGAACACTGTGGAGGGGGCGTGGCCTGCTGGCCTGCAGCGAAGCAACTTCCGCTGACTCCATTGTTAGCTGACTTTTGCTATCTTTTATTTACGAGTTACAATGCAAAAAACTAAAGAAAATCATGTGTTCTTGTCTTACATGAGGAGTGTGTAATAGACAAAAAAATGTGCAGTTTCCCAATGATGTCAATGGGAGGCATCTAAAGTGATTAAGCTAAACTTTGCATTTAACACTTGTGAAAATGTTAAGTTAAGTTAAAGTTAAAGTACCAATGATTGTCACACACACACACTAAATGTGGTAAAATTTGTCCTCTGCATTTGACCCATCCCCTTGTTCACCCCATGAGAGGTGAGGGGAGCAGTGAGCAGCAGCGGTGGCCACGCGAGGGAATTATTTTGGTGGTTTAACCCCCAATTCCAACCCTTGATGCTGAGTGCCAAGCAGGGAAGTAGTGGGTCCCATTTATATATAGTCTTTGGTATGACTCGGCCGGGGTTTGAACTCACAACCTACCAATCCTGGTTTTATTAACCATTAAGCAGTAACCATTGAAGACATTGAAGTCTTACTGCTTTCTCACCTTAACCCAACCACGAACTCTGTCATTGCAGTGTCAAACTCACTTCAACAGCCTTTGAAATTTTGAGCCGTGTCTGAAATTAAATGAGTTGCCATGTTTGAGCACATTTGCTCTATCAGGCATCAGTCCCCCTCACCAAACATGTGTCTACTGGTGTGTCGGGCAGGTGTGAGTCTCATTGTGAAGTCCGGAGGTGACGCCGGCCTCATTAAGATTGATGCGGAGCACCCCGTGTCATGGCTGGGCTTGCATCCCATTGGCGAGCCAGGGACAGACCTGCTCCCAGCTCTGCATTGCACCACGCAATCATCTGCGTCAACGTCAAATGAACATGCTAATTTATTCATCTAGGTTATTTATGACGGTGGGGGGATTGGACTGAATTTTATCCACCTACCCTCTGTCAAAAAGTGGCATACACTATGTTAAGTAAACAAACGATGAATCGGAAAAAAAGTTTGTTCTGTCATTTAACTGGTAACGTACAATTAACAGGAAATAAATAGATTCATAATATCACAGAAGGGAGACAAATATATCAACTGCACAAGCGGAGGTTGGATCGATCCATGTATCGGTCATGTCGATATCAGGATGTTGTACAAGAGCAACAGTGTCCAAGGTGCGGCCATTTGAAACCCGCAGGTTTTGTTGTTGCAGCATAGTGTCAAAATAATAAATAAATAATTAAATATATATTGTACAGTAGAGATGCGCGGATAGTGAAGTGACTTATATTTATATAGCGCTTTTCTCAAGTGACTCAAAGCGCTTTACATAGTGGCACCCAATATCTAAGTTACATTTAAACCAGTGTGGGTGGCACTGGGAGCAGGTGGGTAAAGTGTCTTGCCCAAGGACACAACGGCAGTAACTAGGATGGTACAAGCGGGAATCGAACCTGCAACCCTCAAGTTGCTGACACGGCCACTCTACCAACCAAGCTATGCCGCCCTATAGGCAATTATCTCATCCGCAACCGCATCACTAAAGTCATCATCCATCCGCCACCCACCCGAACCAACATTTCATCAAACCCACACCCGCCTGCCACCCAACCGTTCTTATATATCTAATATAGATGATGCAAGGCATTAGTGAGGTTAGAAAGTGTGACTCCCTCCAAATAGCACAGACACAATGGCTTTCTTGAACTGATTTATTTGAAGGCTTACTTTCCCTTCAAATGCACCTTGAAAACTGTAATAAATAAAGCATGTTACAAACGTAAAAATAATAACATGCACAGCATGTGGATCAAACATTTTAACAAGTAAAATAGCAACAAATGACAAATACCTCGTTGGCCATACCCGGAAGTAGCTTCCTTAAATCCGTTGACAGACGAAACGAGACACTTCAAAATAAAAGTATGCCCACCTACTGTTTCAAAGAGTGCTGCTCGTTTTTCGTATGTGGGTAACAACTTTTAACTATTTATAAATGGTTGATTTCTATAGGCTAGTAAGGTAAAGTGTTGTACCTGACAAGTTTGGGCTACCTTGCTTCTGCAGCCTTCATCAGAGGTGTCACATGATGTTTTCGTGACGTTGTCTGTGACGTGTTATATGGATTGTACCATCAAGAGTTGTCAGGTACAACACTTTACCTACTAGCCTATATAAATCAACCATTTATAAATACACGTCAGTAGGCTAAATGAACCTCTTCAACATAACATTTAACTATGCTGGCTACGGGGTGTTAGCCAATTACTTTGGCTGGGGGGCGGGACTTCCGGGAGAGATAGGGAAGTGACGTTATCGACAGGAAGTGAGAGTTTCAGTTGTCCCGGGAAAAGCGTTAGAGACATGAGAGCTGTTGTGTGGTTGTATTACATCTTGTGCAATAAAGACAAGACAAACGAAGACGTTTTATGAGCCTACATTCCTGAGATTATTACAATATATATTTCCGAATTGGTTCAACCGCCACCCGCCCGAATCTATTTAAAATCTATTTTTCGTCATGTCACCCGCCCGACCCGCGGTTTATCCGCGGACTCCGCGGTTGTGACCGCAAACCGCACATCTCTACCGTACAGTGTTTCCTCTAGAAAATGTGTTAGTTAAGGTGGTGACTCTCCAGGGGAAGAAGGGGATGGTGCGATCGGTGTAACTCGGCCTGTCGCCATCACGTTTCCACCTCGTCGCTGCCACCACAGCCTGGGTGGCAATGCACTACAGACTTTGGTGAAGTAGGCCGGCTTTGTCGCTTGAAAAAGCCTACAACTTTTGGTTGTGCTTTTTGCTCTATTTGCTGAATGGCAATATACGATATATATCTCGATTTTTTTTACGTAAAGTAAAAACAAAACAGTCCTAGTAACTTGAGATACTAAAATAATGACTTACAAAGTCAAATTAATGACTTACTGTAAGTAAGCGTTTGCAATAAGCGTTTGAAAAAAAAAAAGTTAAAAGTGGGGCCACATGCTGAAATATGCTCAACTCATCATGCTTAATTTATTACAGCATTTGGGAAGCCTGTAGTTGATTTTTATTATGCAAATGTTATATTTTTATCAACATGTGATAGCAGGGACTTTGCCATTCAAAACTAGGCTGCTACATTACTAATGATTAATGTAACTATAGCTGAAAAAGCATTACCATAGCAATAGAAGAGATGAATTATCCTTGAACACCGTGGAGTTCATGTAGGCTTTATGATGCACTTAAATTATTATATCAGCTATCAGAGACAGCTTCACGAAAGTCTTCATTTAACATAATGTCCTTTTTTGCTGCTTCAACACAGCTCAATCAACAAAGAAATAAGTGAAGTGAATTAACTTAGTTTTTAACTGTATGTCAAATGTTTGTCCTTCTCTCAGAGAGAAAGGGCTTTGCTGTCCGTAACACACACGCACGCACACACACACACGGCACAGTGAGCTAACTTACGCTAAAAGTTAATTAGTTTTCACCTCAAGGACTGCGAGCAAGCTGAGCTGCCGCTTATGTTTCTAGAACGTCAACGGGCTCATCGTGATGTTACTAGTAGTTGACTTGGAAGTGTTTATTATAATTTGGGGAGAGTCTGCTGCCTTATGCTCACCTTTCTGCTCAATCCACCGAAAGAGCACTGATTCCATGCGCTCTGAATACGCACTGCCGATTGGCTGTTACAAGCGCTCCGAATACGCACTGCTGATTGGCTGTTACCGCTCTGCGTGTAACCAATCAGATGGTTCGGTGGGTGGGACGATTCTGGGCGCTGCAGGCACATACTGAGAGGCAGTATGTGGAGCAGCTTGTTAAGACTAGTTAGGCGGTGGCTCTTTGTTGTTAAGGCAGCCGCCTTTCCAACAAAGCGCTGCGGGAAACTCTGCTGTAACAAGAAAAAGCTAAAATTTGAGTAATACAATCTCATATTGTATTTTTGGGACTATAGAGCGGTATATAAGCTGCACCCACCTTTTCCATATAGCCGCATATATACAGTATATGTTGTGAAATGAGTTATTTACGCAGAAATATTCTGTAATTTTTTTTTTACATACCTTAAATGTTTCCAAGCAGTGTATGTAACATGGCAGTAAAACAACTGATCAAAAAAAACATAAAACATCGTCATGGACCCACTAGCTGCGGAAGCTAGCTCTCCAATCAGCTAAATAGACTCAATAACTCTATGGTGACGTTTTGGTGAATTTACTGGTCATTTGTGAAACTGAAACAATACAAACAGAATGCATTTTTAAGTCAATAATACTAACACAGACACTCATAAACCTGTTAGCATATTGGCAAATGCTAACGATACTAGCTTCATTAGATTACGATAGCACGTACAAATATGCATGAAAACACTCCTACAGACATCCCACACTCGGGACAGTTTAGTAGGTGAAAATTGTTTTAGTTGTATTGTACAACTTACTTGCTTGGGGGTGATGAATGAAGAATTCATACGAGTAGAAACGCTATGGGCGGCTAGAAGCGAGAACTGGACTTCTACTTCAAGTTAAAAGTGCAGTCTAAACAGAAGGGCAAAAGATGGCGCCGTAGAGCAAACAATAAGTCACCTTTTCAATGTATTTGCTTAGTTTTCTTTTCTCCTATTTGCAGTATGCCCGTCAGCGAAAAATAAATCCTTAAATTAGCAGTAGGTTTCACAGCGGTGGAAAAAAGTACCAGTTTATAGTTTGGAATTTACAGTAACTGTTAAAAAAAACTCTGCTCTGTTTTTTAATGAATACTTACACCTACTAAGCAACTGTATTTTATTGTTGGTTGGCTATAAAAAACCTGATGGGACTGCATTTACAGAGTATTTATATAATGACTTTACATCATACTTGCCAACCTTGAGACCTCCGAATTCGGGAGATTGGGGCGGTGGAGGTGGGCGGGGGAGTATAGTTATAGCTAGAATTCACTATACATATATACATACACATACATATATATATATATATATATATATATATATATATATATATATATATATATATATGTATGTATATATATTTATATACACACACATGTATGTCATGACTTGGGCTATGGTGTGGTTTGTTTTCCCGTGGTGCAAAGCGATTGGACTGGACACGGCGTGAAGGTAATGACATATTTTAATTTTACTATAAACAGGAACAAACAAAAGGCGCTTTCAGCGGAGGTTCAAAACTTGACTATGAAAACAAAAACTGGCACCAAGGCATAACTATGGACATAAAACAAAAACTTACACTATAGCATGAATAACAAAAAACTCACTTGGAACGAGAAAGGAACGTGGAACATCGGCATGGATAACAAGGGTTTTTCGAGGGTGAGTAGAAGGCTTAAATAGTGCTGTGGTGCTTGAAAACAGGTCCGTGAGTTCAAATGAATCAGGTGCGTGAGTCCTGAGGACAGGATTGGTTGGCATATACTATATATATATATATATATATATATATATATATATATATATATATATATATATATATATATATATATATATATATATATATATATATATATAATAAATACTTGAATTTCAGTGTTCATAAACAGTATTTACACATACACTGTATGCACACACATAACACCCCTCTCTACTTATTGAAGGATTTGAAAGTGCAATTCTTTGCAGCCAGTAGCAAATCCTTTGAAGGAACATAGGAATGGGCAGCATCTGTGAAAGTATAATTTGCAGGAAAGGAGTGAGTTAAGGGTTGAACTGTCCATTCTCTATTCTATTATTGAAGCAATGCATGATGGGATTCCGGATGTTGTGTGTCAGTGTATTAACGTGCTGGCTGGAATAAACACACCCTGAGAAATAGCTCCGTGCCTGCTTACTTTATGGGTTATAAATAAACCTATGGACAACGGAGACATATATAATAGATGTTATAACGTGACTGGGCCAGCAAGCTGTTTATATGAAAGTGGACGTGATGACAGGCTGTCCTCACTCAGGTCCGGCTGGAAATCGGGAGAAATTCGGGAGAATGGTTGTCCCGGGAGATTTTCGGGAGAGGCACTGAATTTCGGGAGTCGCCCGGAAAATTTGCGAGGGTTGGCAAGTATGCTTTACATGCGTACGGTTTTTAATGTACAGAAAACGATTTTTCCCTAATCTGGTCAATGACCTGACATGTTTATAAAACATCATTTTGGAAGCATTAAAGCAACTGCTGCCGTCTTCCCATGAAGTATAACATTTTCAGGTGAGACACAATCTCTCCCATTTTGCTGGTCTCTGATTAGTTGGCTATATTATTTTCATCAATCATAATAGCCAAAGAAATCTGGTGTTTCCGCCATCAAGAGGGAACATTACGAATGTTGTTTTGCTAAAGGTACTCCCTCTGTGTGTCCATTCATTATTTCATACTTGATCTTTCGTTCCCAGTTCAAAGTCTGCCCTACGCTCGCTGGGGGCTTTCATGCACATCAAACGCCGACCGTACCTCAAGTGTGACGTTGGCGGCTTTACATCGGAGTCACTTGAAAGGCCTCTGCATCCCGTAAAGACGTCAGCGGTTGCCACGTGTGATCAAGTATTAGGCTCGGTCTAATGAGTCTACGTCTTCAGTCTATTCCTGTGATGCATGGACAGTATGTTTCTGTCAATACAAGTCTGTATTCATCTTTCAAATACGCACTACGAGTGTGACATATTCACAGTTCTGTCCGTGTTAAAGGGGAACTGCACATTTTTGCCTGCCATTCACAATCCTTATGTTCGACAGAAACAGTTTTTTTTTTTCCCATGCATTCTAAATTGTAAATAAACACTAACACAAGTCAGCTAACAATAGAGGTAATGGAATTTGCTCTATTCCGCCTGTAAAGCGCTTTAAAATACAACGGATGTGATCAATGAGTGTTAGTGCTTATAATAACAATATCGTTATCGTTAATGTCCAGGTCATGACCTATATATGGAGTATTGTTAATGCTTTTTGGATGTTTTTTCAGAGGTCTTTATGGGCAGATTAGTGTACTACCTTTAGCTGCATTGTTAGCCATCTCGTACTTGCCGCATTTTACGATTTAGAATGCACACACAAAAGAAAAAGATGTGTCCTTGTCTTACATAAAGATTGTGAATGATAAGCAAAATTCCAAAAGTTGTGAAATATCCGGGACCTGATAAGTTTTGGACTTGTTTATTATCTTTTGTTTGGTCCTTTTTCTGTTTCAGAACTCTTTTTTTGCCGCCACTTACTGTTTTTTTTAATTTATTTTTTTTAAATTTCCTGCCACGTCCATCTATTTTCTCAGGGGGTGCTGGAGACTATCTTAGCTGCATTCAGGCGTATTCTGTCCTAAAAGCTCCCTAGTTGCCAATCAGATTGCTGGATCATCTTTCTGTGCACTCCCTAGTGGCACAATTTTTATTTTCTTTGTCAATGAAGTTTTTTTTACCTGCAAGCTGTCTCCTGTCCCTGCATCCTGGGGTCACGTTACAATTGTGACCATTCTGCATGCAATTAATTGGCAATAAATGAACATGCAAGATTCTACACCCAAAAAAAATCATCCATCCATCCATCCATCCATCCATCCATCCATCCATCATATTCCGCTTATCCGAGGTCGGGTTGCGGGGGCAGCAGCCTAAGCAGGGAAGCCCAGACTTCCCCATCTCCAGCCACTTCGTCTAGCTCTTCCCGGGGGATCCCGAGGCGTTCCCAGGCCAGCCGGGAGACATAGTCTTCCCAACGTGTCCTGGGTCTTCCCCGTGGCCTCCTACCAGCTGGACGTGCCCTAAACACCTCCCTAGGGAGGCGTTCGGGTGGCAAAAAAATAATTGTTTTATTATTATTCCGTCGCAAAAGTTTGCGCTCATAGCTCCCAACCGTTCAAGTATCAAAACGATTGGCTCGACTGGGAACCATAAGAGCCCCAAAAATAAAAAAAAATAAAAAAACATCCCGGGATACCCAGAATTCCCGGTTTTCGGAGACATTTTGCCAATTTAAAAATTAATGGGCCAATTTTCGAACATGCACAATACTCACATTCCTCACCCGATTCGAACCATTCAACCATCCACACACTCCACTACCATTTTCCAAATTTGAAAAAAATTCCAGGAATTCCCAGTTCTCCAAAGCCATATTTTCATCTCTTCCTGGAAAGTTCAACACAGTGCACATTTTTCAACCGTTTTTGACCATTCCACCTTCGATGCATTCCTCTTAGTTGTATTTTATTTTTTCGCAAACTCCCAGTTTTTCTCAAAATGCCAGGAATTCCCAAATACCCATTCTCAATACAAAACTGTTACTATGTCAACATTTTTCAACCAATTCCAAAAATTCCAACACCAACTCATTCATATCATCTCATACAATTGTACTAGTATCAATATTTTCAAAAATGTCCAGTTTTCCATGAACTCCCAAATTTCCAGGAAATTCTCATTCAAACGCATGGACTTATTCAAAGTTCTTCAATGCCTTAAGTTCTCAAAACGTTGCACCATTTTCAAACCCGATTCTGACCTTTCAATCATCCATACGCACTAGTCTTCCAATATATCAAAGGCAAATCACGCTTTGTCTTCCCCAAATTCACGGTTTTCCTGGAATTTGCTTCCCAGTGACAATAAAAGGGAAATATACAATCTGCATATCCCACATTTCTAATTCGATTTGAACCGCTCCACCATCCACACACTCCACTCATCTTCAACAAGCTATCATTTTCCAAATTTTAAATAATTCCAAGTAATTTCCAGAGTTCATTGTTTTCCAAAGCCCTATTTTCACCTCTTCCTGGAAAATGTATCACAGTCTATATTTTTCAACTGTTTTTGTGCCATTCAGCCTTCAAAATATTCCTCTTATTTGGGACAACAAATGCTCCCATTTTTTTTTTTTTTCTGTACAAACTCCCTGTTTTCCTGAAATTCACAAATACCCATTCTCAACTCAAAACTGTTAATATGTCAACATTTTTCAACCAATTCTAAAAATTCCAACACCACCCATTTATATCATTTAGGACAATTGTGCTAGTGTCAATCATTTCAAAAATATCTATCCATCCATCCATTTACAATAATAATAGAATAAAATAGAATGGACTTTATTGTCATTTTATTTGCATATAACGAGATTAAAGACTCCAACTTAAGGTGCGCCAGTGGGAACAAATATGGGGTGAAATGAATAATACATGAGGTAGTAATAAAGGAAAACACTAACAATTGAAATAAACAGACTACTATCCAATAAAAATAATAAGCAATCCTATACAATATACAAAACACTATAGAAATACAAAATACTGTACAATATACAGAACAAGACAAGAGTACCGAAGGAAAAAATAATAATAGTGTCGGACGCATTGCACTCGAAGGGTATTATTGCACAGTAGGGTATTAGGGCATGATATTGTATAGGGGTGAATTATTATCATTATAAGTTAGAGTTCAACATGGTGACATTCAAGCCAGCATATACCCGGGCTCCAAAAATGACCTGATTTCCCGGAATTTTCCCCCCATTGACGAGGAATGGGCAATATACAAACCTCTCCATATCCCACATTTATCATCCGGTTTGAACCGTTCTAACAGCCACGCACTCCACTCAGCTTGGACATTCAAGCATTTCAGTTCCGCTCACGCACTTCGCTGTCTTGCGCACATAGGGCCTTCACATGCAAGTCCTACTGGAATTGCCAATTCGAGTTCAGTGTGTTGCAATCTACAACACAGCTTGAGAGCCACACGTCTCTCACATGCTGACACCAAAACACAGACGGCTTGCGATGTTCACCGTCATATGTCCTTGGAGATGATTGCTCCAGCAGGCTGACATCGTTCAGCACCAAATTTTGAACTAATTACATGAGGCAAACAAAGAATGACTAAGCCAGCAGTGCAATATGCAAGCAGAAGCCATATTGCAAATGCTATTGTGTTTGGCTCGCTTCGATAGTGCACATATTTGTTAATAAACACACATGTTGTCATGCATGCCTTTCATTCGGACTCCAGACTCCACAAACGTGTATCAAAACCTCCATGGTCAAGTTGTAAAATACTCCCTAACCGAATCTGGGACATGCGAGAGCAAAGCAGAAAGGTGAAAAAAATGGGGCAACAGAAAATCTGAATTACAGGGGAGGACAGTACAATCTCAGAGGAAGAGTTGGTCCGAGTAAGATACGACTACGTGCCTAACGACAAGAAAAAAAATGAGCGAAGGTGAAAGGCAGTCTGGCAGAAAATTGAGACTGCTGGCCATTTTCAACTGGCCCTCATCCCTCTGGGTTTATAGCCCGTGAAGCCTCTTGTCATTGAGACTCACCAGAGGGCCAAGTTAACGGGCCTTGTCTTTGCCTCGGCAGCACAGGACATATTCCTCTTCATCATTAAACTACCTTCACAACTTCATCGAGCCGCACACAACCGAGGTGCAGAGAAGAAACCGCATTTGAAAAGGCAACATCACCCGGGCGCCACGCCTGGCAGTCATGCACGAAGCTTATTGTTGTGGTTCCTGGGTGCTCGCACAACTTTTGCCATTCATCCATCCATCTTCTTCCGCTTATCCGAGGTCAGGTCACGGGGGTAGCAGCCTAAGCAGATAAGCCCATAATTCCCTCTCCCCAGCCACTTTGTCCAGCTCCTCCCGGGGAATCCCAAAGCGTTCCCAGGCCAGCCGGGAAACAGTCTTCCCAACGTGTCCTGGATCTTCCCCGTGGCCTCGTACCGGTCGGACGTGACCGAAACACCTCCCTAGGGAGGCGTTTGGGTGGCATCCGGACCAGATGCCCGAACCACCTCATCTGGCTCTTCTCTATGTGGAGGAGCAGTGGCTGTACTTGGAGCTCCCCCTGGATGGCAGAGCTTCTCACCCTATCGCTAAGGGAGAGCCCCGCCACACGGCGAAGGAAACTCATTTCGGCCGCTTGTACCCGTGATCTTATCCTTTCTGTCATGACCCAAAGCTCTTGACCATAGGTGAGGATGGGAACGTAGATGGACCGGTAAATTGAGAGCTTTGCCTTCCGGCTCAGCTCCTTCTTCACCACAACAGATCGATACAACGTCCGCACCGATCTGCCTGTCGATCTCACGATCCACTCTTCCCCCACTTGTGAACAAGACTCCTAGGTACTTGAACTCCTCCACTCGGGGCAGAATCCCCTCCTCAACTTGGAGATGACACTCTGCCCTTTTCCTGGTGAGAACCATGGACTCGGACATGGAGGTTCTAATTCCCATCCCAGTCACTTCACACTCGGCTGCAAACCGATCCAGTGAGAGCTGAAGATCCTGGCAAGATGAAGCCATCAGGACCACATCATCTGAAAAAAGCAGAGACCTAATCCTGCAGCCACCAAACCGGATCCCCTCAACGCCCTGACTGCGCCAAGAAATTCTGTCCATAAAAGTTATGAACAGAATCGGTGACAAAGGGCAGCCATGCCATATTTTATCAACACCAGTGTGCAGCGGAAGGTGCAATGCAGTTATTATGTCGCCATTCAATTCAAACAACTTTATAAATCCCTGAACGGGCAATTAATCTAGAGCATCAGGTTGTTGTGGTTCATAGAGCTTACATGGGGCACAATAAACAGTCAATAAATACGACACATCAGACATGGACATATAAAAGCTAGTGATAGCCTACTTTGCAAATAAAGATAATCCTCGAACCACATTGCTCTAAGAATCAAAAAACAAGGAAAGAATAAAACAACGCTATGAAGAATTTAAGAGTCATCTTGTAAAGAGCACACAGACCTTATTCAGTACAACTACACTCAGTATATCCATCAATTTCTACTGCTTTTCCCTATAATAATTTTTAAAATAATAATAAATATAGTAATATATTTACCTATAACATACCTTTTATATGATGTATAAAATATTTAACATAAATAATTAGCATGTTATGTAAGTGTGCAATTAGGGGCGATAGGAATTTTTATATGAAGCCATTTTCAATGTTGACAGCTACTGATTTATAAAGTGTCTGTGTCGTGTGTGTATTATACAAATAAAAATACCCTGTGATTATTTCAAATTTTCACTTTTTGGAGTGCACTAATATTGGCCAGTTTTCAAACTTTTTTCACTAAATAGTACCTCAAAAAAAAAAACATTTGGCTCTCCAAGTACCACCATGATGACCAACAATAATATACAGTAGCACAGTAGGCCTACGTATTCATTAAGTATTACTATGTTTTGACCACAGTAACATTACAGTTTAAACAGTCATGGCTTGAATATAGGGAAAAAAACAACAACAACTGTACTTTAATCAAGTAATTCTTTGGCATACCTGAGAAAAAAAACTTGTCTCTCCAAGTACCAGTATAATGACCAACATTAAAAAATATTCATTAAAAACAAGGCAGAGGTTTTATCTAACAGGTATAATTAAGTATTTTTGCCGATGTAAAATTACACATTGTTTGATCAGTGAAAATAAAACACTAATCACTTGAGTGATTATTTGGCATACCACTAGATGGAGCCTGCATACCACAGTTTGTAAATCATTGGCTTAAAGGACGGTTGACAGACGGTAGCATCGGTTGTGAGGTGCTTGTTCACTCCAAACTGTCACTAAATATTAACGTGCATGACTTTAAGTGACTCGAAGGAAGTATTGTTGGTTTACAAAGTTTTGTGTGGTACTGCTTCTTTATTTGTGACTCTCATCCACCCATTTGTGGTAGCAGCACTTAAACTGAAAGCGACAGGGTATCATACCTACAACGGTCAGCTGGATACAAATATACTCTGAAACCCGTAGCATTAGTTCAGAAACTTAACTGTATTCCTGGACCGACCCAATTAGAAACCAGTACCAAAAACTACTGTTACACATTTTGCGCACCTAGTGAATAATGCAAATCTGAATTGTTTATATAGAAACCCAGGCTTCTTTTGTAAATGGATATCGCTCAGATATGTATCCGATCGGCTAGCATTCATCCTTCAAAAAGCGATTAGAATCATAATTTTCCACCAAAAGAGACGGTTGCAAAAAAACTGGCAGAAATAAAATGTTATAATAATTTATGTCAATGTTCCACCACTCCTGTCACCAACCGCTCGCTCACACACTCTTCGGAGCAGACGTGCAATCTTTGAAATTACTACGAAAAGGCCGGCGAGAAATGAAGAGTGTGGAATAAAACTGAAGGGAAATGTAAACTCTGAAGAAGAAAGATTAACTAAGTGGTTCATTAATAATTAGTAAATACGAGACATCAGGGTTGGGCGATGAGTCTTCGGTTTGCTCTTTGTAGCGAGAGTTGTGACCTTGAAAAAGCATGAGACAGCAGGCAGCGTAGAGACAAAACTAAAGTGCAGTGGGGAAGTGCACAGAAAGGCAAAGGGAACAATGTGCATGAAAGAAAGACGTCTGTGAGAGCTTCACAACGATAAATTAAACTAAAAACCAGAATTAAGATACCACAGCCAAAACTGGTTGACTTAGTCCTCTGGTGCTCATTGACAGCAGGTGAGAGAAATGAACACTAACAACCCGCAGATGAGGGGGGATGGTGGGAGCGCTCAGATGCAGGGTTAAGCTACTGTAACATACTAAAATAAAAACAGGAAGTGGAAACAAAAATAAGAGTGGCCAACAGGAAGTAAACCCCAAAGAACACCAGCAAGACACCCAAATACTAAAAAACGACCTGAGGAAACAGGTCTTAACAAAGTTGAAGTCACTATTGCGATATATATATAGCATCCTCTTGTGATAACGATTTACATCACGGTTAGAGCTGGGCAATTTAATTGCAAAATAATCAAAACAGACATTTGCAATAAAATTCTGAAGAAGCCAACTTTTCTCTAGTCCGGTGGTTCCTTAAACTTGCGTCACCAATTAACCGCCCGTGAAAAACCTTGGCTTTTCAAGTACGACCATAATGACCAAAGTTAAAATGCAGTAGCGTAGTAGGCATAAGTATTTATTTAAA
>NC_084629.1:33442062-33479562 GCF_033978795.1 Nerophis ophidion | reverse complement strand
GTGTAGTGAAACGTGTTTAGCTATTCTTCGTCCGGCAGGGATGATATTTGTAAGAAACATACTTTATTTGTTGCCGTGGAGGCGAGGATTAGTGATTCTGAAGTAGCTAAAACACTGTGACGTTAACTGCTAGCTAGCTAACAGCTAACAAGAGCAAGACCAAATCCCCTCTTGCATAGTAGTGTTTCAGTGTTATAGATAGGGCTGGGCGATATATCGATATACTCGATAAATCGCGAGTTTGTCTCTGTGCGATTAGAAAATGACTATATCGTGATATTCGAGTATACATTCTCACGCAGTTGCTTTTAGCTGCGGGCATTACATGACATGCGTTTCCCACTCTTTCTTGTCTCCTTCTCACAGAGACCTAAACCAAGCGCACCTTCTTACACACATCACGTGTGCAACGTCATAGGCTCCAACGGAGCAAGGAGGAAGCAACATGGTAACTTTAGCTGTGATGCTAACCGTGAGGTGCGGGTGGTAATAGGAGAGAGAGAAGGTGCGAATCTGGTAACAAATGCAGGAATAATTAATTACCAAGAAAAACAGCACTGGATCCATCGTCCGGTGGTGGTTTGGCTTCAAACGGGAATATGTTCATATAACATTTATGCGGCAAAAGCGTTGCTACAAAAAGTAGCAGCAATGCTAATGTAGCATCATTTGAAAAGTCACCCTCTAGAGCAGATCTGGGCAAATAAAGGCCCGGGGGCCACATGCGGCCCGTTAAGTTTTTCAATCTGGCCCGCGGGACATTACCAAATATTTTTTTTTAGATCTCTAAGATAAAAAATGTAGCTGCCATTATGATGTGAAGTAGAGATGCGCGGGTAGGCAATTATATCATCCGCATCCGCATCACCAAAGTCGTCATCCACCCGAATCAACATTTTATCAGGACCGTACCCACCCGCTGAAATACATCAGAGGTTGGCCACCTTTACCACTCACAGAGCTATTTAAACCTGTCTCACAGAGAAATGAAGTCAATTGGAGCCGCTAATGTTCTCACGACTGTTCAAAAGCGTTCATCCTGATGACAAGAATATGGGTATGCTGTGATACCATTGCCTTTGAGACCTTCAACAACATATACGAACTGATTACTGGTTCGGCAACATATTGTGTGCAGCTGCCATAATCACACGTATGAGATTGAAAGGCATACTGGGTGATACAGAGTACACTGATGGTTGTGATATAAACAACTTTAATACTTACTAATATGCGCCATGCTGTGAAGCCACACAATACAAGATTGACAAACACATTTTGGGAGAACATCCTTACAGTAACTCAACATAAACGCAACACAACAAATATCCATAATCCTTTGTATTCATGACACTTCCTGAATATATTTTACACCCCCGCGCCTCCAACCCCGCCCACCTTACCGAAGCACGGGGGGTGTGAAATATATTCAGGTTGTGTCACTGATACAAAGGATTATGGGTATTTGTTGTGTTGCGTTTATGTTGTGTTACTTTGAGGATGTTCTCCCGAAATGTGTTTGTCGTTCTTAATTGGTGTGGCTTCAAAGCGTGGCGCACATTACTAAGAGTGTTAAAATTGTTTATGTCACAACCATTAGTGTACTCTGTGTCACCCAGTATGCCTTGCAGTCGTGTGCGTGTTGCTGCGGAAGACATACACTAAATGATGCTGGACTGATAAGCAGATCGTGCATGTTGTAGTAAGCGACAAAGTCGATGGCTTAATAGCACGCCCCTAATACTTAATATCTGGGCGATTGCCGGTTGATATTCAAAGGAAAATTGACGTCTCCTGTTGACTTCTTCTCCTTATGACATGGGTCTTAAATGGCTCTTTGAATGGTGAAGGATACTGATCCGAGAACCATGTATATCACATATCTCAGGCTGGTTCAACCGCCACCCGCCCGAATCTAATTAAAATCAATTTTTTCGTCATGTCAACCGCCCGACCCGCGGTTTACCCGTGGACTCCGCGGATGAGACCGCAAACCGCGCGTCTCCAATGTCTAGTGATGTTTTCAAATGACTGTAAGTTAGTTTACAAATTATTTCAATGGTTGGAACCGGCGTTTGTGCATGATACACTTGTTACTATGGTGATCTAATTAATTACTAAGGTGATCTAATTTGTTAGTATGGTAATCTTTGGCACAGCAGGGATTTTTTTTAGTAAGTAAGTAAGTAGTAAGTAGGTAAATGTTATTTAGCGCTTTTCACAGATACAATCACAAAGCGCTGTACAAAACATAGGTAAAAACAACAATTACATTTAAAACAACAGGGCAACATTATAAAAATAATACAAAGTGGATTAAAAATGATAGTTAAAAGGTGCATTAACTAAAAGCTTTACTAAAAAAGGAAGTTTTCAAATGAAAATTTCAACACAGTCAAGATCACAGAGGGACTGGTGCAAATTGTTCCAGGGTCTTGGACCTATAGCCTGGTATGCCAGATCAACACAGGTTTTAAAACAAATCTTTAGGATCTTTAGAAGACCCTATGTTGTCAATATTTTGTGTTTTATCGCTCATAGATAATATTGTAAATGCCACATTCTGTACATTCTGGGTGTCTCACTCAGTAAAAAAAAATACATTCCATTCCGTTTTTTAAGGCGGTCAGTCATAACGTTTTTAGCCTTCAATCAGACATTATTGTGTAGTTTTGTATTAGTGTTCCTAGAAACCAGATATCCCGGCCCCCAGACACATTTTTTTCTCTAATTATGGCCCTGGAGTCAAAATATTTGCCCATGCCTGCGCTAGAGAATGTATAGTGCTTGAAACTCTGCATCAACATCTTTGGCCGGTGTCACACCAACACAATGCCGAAGCAACTATTTCCAGATCAATACCATATGAAAAGAAAAAGGCCAACAACTGAAGGAGATACAATATTATGCAGCTCATTTTTATTTGACAGTTATTGAAATATATTGTGTGACATCATGCACAAAAGTGCACCTATTTTTTTTAAACTATTGTAGTGGCATTCTGTACAAAAAGTACACTTTAATTTAGTGTTGTTTTGATATGTCATCTTAGTGACATCATTCACAAAAGTGCACTTGTAGCTTGTTTTAAAATGTCTCTGACAATCTTGCACTTTCTGTTTTGGAAATGACATGAATGTTTATGCCACTGCTTAAAGGCCTACTGAAACCCACTACTACCGACGACGCAGTCTGATAGTTTATATATCGATGATGAAATATCAACATTGCAACGCATGCCAATACGACCTTTTTAGTTTACTAAATTATAATTTAAAATTTCCCGCAAAGTGTCGTGTTGAAAACGTTGCGGTATGATGACGCCTGCGTTTGACGTCACCGGTTGTCGCGGACATTATTTTCCAGCCCGATCCAAGCTATAAGTAGTCTGCTTTAATCGCATAATTACACTGTATTTTGGAAATCTGTGTTGCTGAATCTTTTGCAATTTGTTTAATTAATAATGGAGAAGTCAAAGTAGAAAGATGGAGGTGGGAAGCTTTTAGCCTTTAGCCACAAAAACACAGCCGGTGTTTCCTTGTTTAAAATTCCCGAAAATGAAGCTTTACTATGGATCAGAGCGGTCAAGCGAACATGGATCCCGACTACATATCAACCGACAGTTTTCGATGAGAAAATTGTGGTAATAAGTTACCTCTTACCGGAGACATCAGCGGAGCTTGCGCCATCCATGCAGCTGCCGTGACTTCCCTCAGAGACTCTGGCGTCAACACACCCGTGGCCACACCCCTCCGACTTCAGGTACTATTTAATCTCACTAAAACACTTGCAACACAATAGCAGATAAGGGATTTTCCAGAATTATTCTAGTAAATGTGTCTAAAAACATCTGAATCGCTCTCACTGCCCTCGCCTTTTCTTCTTCTAGTCTTTCACTCTAAATTTCCTCATCCACGCATCTTTCATCCTCGCTCCGAATTGCTCTTACTGCTGGTGGCTCACATTGTTAACAATGTGAGGATGTGAGGAGCCCTCACAACGGTGACATCACGCGCACATCGTCTGCTACTTCCGGTAAAGGAAAGGCTTTTTTATAAGCAACCAAAAGTTGTGAACTTTATCGTCGATGTTCTCTACTAAATCCTTTCAGCAAAAATATGGCAATATCGGGAAATGATCAAGTATGACACATACTGAAACCAGCTATCCCCTGAAACACCTGCTATCCCCGTTTAAGTAAGAAAATCTCATTTCAGTAGGCGTTTAATAACTGTTTAATAAATACAGTTTTGCTAAATTGACTAAGTTGTGATTTACCTCTCTGCACGAAAGTTTAAAACAAGCATATATTGATGCAGTATGAACAAGAATTTTTTAATGTAGACACATAGAATCATCATACTGCTATGATTATATGCATCAAGTGTTCATTCAAGGCTAAGGCAAAATATCGAGATATTTATATTGTGTATCATGACATGGCCTAAAAATATTGAGATATTAATAAAAGGCCAAATCGCCCAGCCCTAGTTATAGTGCCACCTTTATCGTTAGTTTTTAAGCCAAAATGCATCCAGGCTTCCCTTTCTACCTCAACAATGTTTCTGCTTGTAAGTGCTCCTTGCGTGTGCATTGCCAATATGTGCACCTGCTCGTTTTAGCAGCAGTGTCACAATGGGACGACGGTGCGCGTTATGTCCAGAACAATGAATACCAACCAGTATTTTACAGAAGCAGTAGAGTACCGTTTTTAATTCATCAATACCGTGGTACTTTAGTAGTACAGATCTACCGTACAACTCTAATTAAAAGATATAAAGGATAGCTATATAAAAGTGGTTTTAAAGATCAGGTGTGAGGTTTAGGGCTTTAAATGGTCTGCGCAATACATTTAATTCATGCACTTTTTCAAATATACAACTCTAGTTGAACCAAGACGCATGCATATTTAATTGTCTGTGCTGTGCAACTAACCAAATAAAAAATTCAAAAAAGTGCTATTTGATCTATCTCTTTGACAATGGTCAATTTGTGTTGCTCTGGTGTCTTCCCGAGCAACTTATTTTTCATATTGATCAGTTTGACTCAATTTGTGCCAGGTTCTGCCAGACTCACTAATCAATTGGGCTTATTATGTATCTCTTTGAGCCGAGAGAAAATATCTGTAACATCCAAAAAGCTAATTTCACAGAGTTTAGGTCAACATAAACAGGTAGTGTGATGTCCAGAAGGAGGCGCTGGAGTCCACATGGAAGAAGTATGATGTGTAAAATACCAGGAGAGCGAGAGTGGACAACTTGAAGTGTTTCTGAGGACAGATGTCAATGTTTCTATGCATGGAAATGTGTTGGAAATTCCTATTTGTAACAATTAAAAATGTTCAACATGTGTTTTTTAGCCCAAGTCTGCTTATACTTCTCATGTCAGCAGCTAAGAGGAGTTATCATAACCTGTAACCCAGTGTTTCTTAACTATAGGGCCCAAAAAATATTTTTCTCGGGGCGGCACAGCTTGGTAGGTAGAGGCACCATGCAAGCAACTTGAGGGTTCTAGGTTTGATTCCCGCTTCCGCCATCCTAGTTCCTGCTGTTGTGTCTTGGTCAAAACAATTTACCCACCTGCTCCCGGTGCCACCCACACTGGTTTAAATGTAACTTAAATATTAGGTCTCACTATGTAAAGCGCTTTGAGTCACTAGAGAAAAACGCTATATAAATATAATTCACTTTACACTTCTCATCTGTCTTAAGTATGGCCCTCAGTTGTAATACACTTTTCCCCAACCAGTGGCAGTAATGACAAGATCAATCAAACGGAAGAAGCCTGGAGCTAAAGTCATCGAAACATTTCTTAAGCGCAAAAAAATATGACTAAAGTGGTGAAGCTGTATTTTCATTTGCACTTTACCTTACCATGAATTGCTTTACCACCATGAATCAATATACGTGGACTCCGACTTCAAAAAGGTAAAAAACCTATTCGTGTGTTGCCATTTAGTGGTCAATTGTATGGAATATGTAATGTACTGTACAATCTACTAATGAAAGTTTCAATCAATGAAATAAAAAAAATGTTAAGTTAGGAAACACATTTAGTTATTAATTTTGTAAACATTTTTCAAGCATAACATGATTGTTTGTAAATGTATTTTTCATCAGTTATTTATGAGTCCCTTTGTATGCAGTATATTTAGTTAGTACTTATTATTTATGATAAAAAAATAATAAATACATACAATGACGGTTATTATATTATATAATAATATAATAACAATAAAACTTTAATAATAATAACACAAGATAATAACAAAAATAAAAACATAATAATAAAATATTAACAATACTAACATATCAATGAAATATTACATGATAATAATCTTTATGATGAACACATGCTTTCATATCATTTGACAAGGTTGTAAACTGTAAGTAGGTCAGACATATTAATTGAATATGATTAAAATCAAAAGTATGATTACTAATTTCGTGTTAATATTTGAGTGAACTCGGGGTACCTCTGTAGTGGAAAAGTTGGGCTCCAGTGGTCAAAATGGTTAAGAACTCCTGCTGTTACCTGTTTGAAAGATATGTTATAAAAATAGATATATATATTTATATTTAGCAAACAATGGGGATGTTAATCTTATAACAACTAACGATTTGATTCCCATTCTTGGAGTGATGATTCGATTCGAAATCGATTTCTCGATTTAAAGCAATCCTCAATTAAATTTGTGCAGTATATTATTTGGATAAAATTATTAACCCTTTTTAAAACAGGTTACAAAAGTTCCTCTCAGCTGTTTATTCATTTATTTTGTCAATCGATTTTTAAAAAAAAGTACATATTACTTGTCTGAGGAATATATGTGAATCAGACATTAATCTATTTTTTTAACATGCCAACAAACAAAACAATCGGTTTAATTTGAAAATTAAACCGAATTAAATCGAGAATTGGTTATAAATCAAAACGTCATCTTAAGAATTGCAATTGAGTTGTTCACATCCAAAGATGGAAAAGTAGTTGGATTTGATGTTTTCCTGCTGGCTCCGCTGTGAACGGGACTCTCGCTGCTGTGTTGGATCCGCTTTGGACTGGCCTCTCGCGACTGTGTGGATCCATTATGGATTGAACTTTCACAGTATCATGTTAGACCCGCTCGACATCCATTGCTTTCCTCCTCTCCAAGGTTCTCATAGTCATCATTGTCACCGACGTCCCACTGGGTGTGAGTTTTCCTTGCCCTTATGTGGGCCTACCAAGGATGTCGTAGTGGTTTGTGTTGTGGTTTGTGCAGCCCTTTGAGACACTATTGATTTAGGGCTATAAAAGTAAACATTGATTTATTGATTGAATTGATTGAGACTGTTATCAGTAGTTTGCACAGAACAGTACATATTCCGTATAATTGACCACTAAATGGTAACACCCGAATAAGTTTTTCAACTTGTTTCAGTCGGGGTCCACATGAATTAATTCATGGTAATGTCTACGGAGGCAAATGTGGTTGAAATATAACACGTGGGAATCAAACAACGGGATAAAATGTAAAAACAAATTGTTTAAACTTAATATTCTGTGTCACTTTTTAACATTAACCAATTCTACACACAGTCTTGGTAGATCACATGCAACATTTCCACTAACAGTACATCATCAATCCATCCATTTCCCGCCCATTATCTGAGTCCGAGTCGCGGGGGCAGCAGCCTAAGCAGACATGCCCAGACTTCCCTTGCCCCGGCCATCTTCTGTAGTTCCCCAAAGGGGACACCAAGGCATTCCCAGGACAGTTGTGAGACATAGTCCCCCCAAAATGTCCAAGGTCTGCCCCGGTGTTACAATTTCCACAGGCTGTTTTAACGCGTGCTATTTGGATCGTCGTAGATTAGGTCCACAGGGTTGCGCATCCCGACATTTTGGGTGTCTTGCCACCCTTCTGTAGTGCTGCTTTGATCAATTTGGCCTCCCTCTCTGTGAGTGAGAATAATTGCATCCCAGTGGAAGGAACAAAAACATTAACACTTTGATCAAGCACAATCCAGACAAGTGAATATCAATACCGCCACGAATTAAGTCAGAGTGGGGACAAACGCTTTTAACTTCAAGGGCCAAGAAGTCCTTTGGAAACCTACAAGTAATTAGAATTAAACAATTCACGCCCACTCTCTTCTGACAGACTTGAGACAAAAACTCTGCACGGCAATTTGAAGTCAGTTTCCAAAGAGTACTTAACATATATAAAGTAGGAATTAATCACTCTAAATTCAAAATAAACACTGAGGGATTACAGCTTCATTAGTAGGCCAGCACACTAACATGTCTTTTGTAATAAAGAATAAGTAATAATCAGCAGAGCTGTAAATCTTTGGATACCACACGATTCGGTTCTTGGGGGTAATGGTTCGATTCAGGATCGATTTCCGATTCAAAACCATTTTCCATTCAAAATCTATACTTTTTTAATAACACTGGATGACAGTTCTGTGATTAACACATTTGTGTCCATACGATAGATCAGGGGTCTGCAACCTTTATCACTCAAAGAACCATTTCAACCCGTTTCACAAAATGAGGAAGACAATAGGAGCCGCGACAATTCTCGCCAATATCTGCTGGTAGTCAACCAGATGACAAGAATAAAGGCGTACTATGAAGCCATTGCCTTAAACATTTTCTACAACATGTACAAACTGCTTGACAGTCTAGCAACATGTTGTGAAAGGCATACTGGTTGACACAAAGTACACTGACGGTTGTGATATAAACAACTTTAACACTCCTACTAATATGCGCCACATTGTGAAACCACACAAAAGAAGAATGACAAACACATTTCGGGAGAAAATCCTGACAGTAACACAACATAAACGCAACACAACAAATACCCAGAATCATTTGCATCCATGACACTTCCTGACTATGTTATACACCCCCGCGAGCACCAAACCGCACCCACCTCAACCACGCAGGGAGAGGGTGGAGGGGGTTTAATGTTTGCGGGGTGTATCAACCAATGTCAACCAAAGAACGAGATTCCTCTACGGAATCTCCTCTCTGGTCAACAAAAGCACCTTGAAGATTCTAGCGGGAACTGTCATTCAACCCTTTTTCGATTACGCTTGCACCTCCTGGTACCCCAGCACCTCCAAAACCCTCAAATCTAGACTCCAAACATCCCAAAACAAGCTAGTCCGGTTACTTTTAGACCTCCACCCCAGATCACACCTCACTCCAACCCACTTCTCTAAAGTGGGCTGGCTCAGGGCGGAGGACAGAGTAAAACAACTTGGACTGAGCCTAATCTATAAAATCCGCTACACCTCCCTGATACCGAAGTACATGTCAAACTACCGCCATAACCACAACTCCAGGGGGAGCTCCACAAACCACGTTAAACCCAGATTCCGATCCAACAAAGGTCTTAACTCATTCCTTTTTCTATGCCACATCAATGTGGAATGCACTCCCAACAGGAGTAAAAGTAAGTGCATCTCTATTCTCCTTCAAAACCGCTCTAAAACAACACCTCCAGGCGACTTCAACCCTTTACTAATACCCTCCTCCATTCACTTCTCATCTCCCCGGATTGTAAATAACCTAATGTAAACAATCAAATGTACTTCTAATGTATTTACTTGTTCTTATGCTATCTGAACTCACCATGTTCTCTGCTCGCTGTACATATCCTACCAAGTAAGACCTACACTGTTGTTGATGACTGAAGTACTGATATCAACCAAAGCTCCTCATCCCAACCCCCGGATTGTAAATAATGTAAATAATTCAATGTATATACTCTGATGATTAACCTGTGTGATGACTGTATTATGCTGATAGTATATATTTGTACCATGAATTGATTGATGTGGACCCCGACTTAAACAAGTTGAAAAACTTATTCGGGTGTTACCATTTAGTGGTCAATTGTACGGAATATGTACTGAACTGTGCAATCTACTAATAAAAGTCTCAATCAATCAATCAATCATAAGTCTGGAAATGGTGATTATTTGATATGTTAATTTGCTCATAATGTTGACTACAGTATACCAGTTTTTAAGTGATCATGGACCAGGATGACACATATATGCAAATAAGAGATGAAAATAATAGTTATAAATGCCTTTATCCACACTGTAATTACTCAAAAACAAATTGATATTATGTGAAATGACTGCCAGATTAATTTTAGAAGCAAAAATACTTCAAGAGAACTTGTTAGTAATGTTTGTTCGGGTCCTTTAAGCAGAATAATGCTGCCCAGGAGGGGTTGCCATAACGGACATCTGTCTCTCTGGACGCTGGTCAACTTCCCATAGCGGACGTCTGGTTCCGCGGAGAGCAAATCAGTTGAGGTAGAATCAACAGTGCTTCTGCTTGCTGATGGCAGCCAAGTGCAGCAATCAGTTCCCATTTGATTTCCCAAACTAGAAAACCTGGCACCAAAAGTCAACCATTGTACTCCAAGTTTTGTCACCAAATTGGAATGTTTAAGACTGAAGCCACCCACACGTGAAGCTGTTGTCGGTAGTATCGCCCGCATGTGGGATGTAGGTGGCATGTTTCTAGCACATGTGCGTGTCACATCTCCAGCTGTGCATCCAAACAGATGTTGAGAAGCTTCCAGAAAGGCTGGGCTCTGGGGGAATTGACGGGTTCAAAAAGTGAGCTGGAGTTGAGTTTGTCAGCATGGTTCCAGAAGGACTCGGGCCACGTTCACACCAACAATCGGAACGTTGTACTTATATCCTACCTAAATGATAAAGTATCATTCTTGTGGTACTCCATTTCTTGCCATCGTATGTGTCTTGTGTGTGCTGGGATGACAATAAAGATCTGTGAATTTTACTAGGGTTGCAATTTTTTTATCAAGCTGATACCAATAACATACCTTATTTTATTGACTATAAGCAGCTACTTTTGAACTATGCAGCTTCCAAAACTATTTGACGTATTTTTGTTTAGTTTTGTATTCATCAAATAGTTTTCATCAAACGCCCACATACACTAAAAATGTGTGTTATTGTTTGTGGCATGGCGCCATCTTTTGGACGAGCTTGTTTACTGCAGGTGCCGAGAGTTAAACTTTGACAGTATTTATTTGTGTCCAGTGCCTTGAACCGGGGGCACAAAGTGCCATTCTGTCTTTTGATAATCCGTAGTGTTTTCTACTCGTTCGTAAGTTTTACGATATAATTAAAATAATTCATACTTATCGGTATTAAACCGTCACATGTTTGTTCAATCACGGGCTCGGGATCTTTCTGTGTGGAGTTTGCATGTTCTCCCCGTGTTTGCGTGGGTTCCCTCCAGGTACAACGGCTTCTTCCCAATTCCAAAGACATGCACCTGGAGATAAGTTGATTGGCGACACTAAATTGGCCCTAGTGTGTGAATGTGAGTGTGAATGTTGTCTGTCTATCTGTGTTGGCCTTGCGATGAGGTGGCGACTTGTCCAGGGTGTACCACGCCTACCGGCTGAATGCAGCTGAGATAGGCTCCAGGGATGCCCCCCCATGATCCCAAAAGGGATAAGCGGTGAAAATGGCTGGATGGATGGATGTTTGATAGTCGTGTTTTCATGCATATTTGTACGTGTTAGCGTAATCTATTCAAGGTAGTGTCATTAGATTTACCTTATATGCTAACATGGTTTCTGTGTTAGTAATATTAACTTGTGACGGGATTATTTTTGTATTGTTTTAGTTTGGCACATGCTTTAATAAATTCACCTAAACACCATGGAGTTTTTGAGTCTGTTTAGCTGATTGGAGAGCTAGCATCCGCAGCTGACGATTACTTTTGTTTTGTTTGATCTGACGTTTTACTGCTATGTTACAGACACCGTTTGGAAACAATTAAGGTATGTAAATAAACATTTGCAAAATAGTTCTATGTAAATAACTGATTTCACAACGTATACATCTGTGGCTTATAGTACGGTGCGGCTTATATATGGAAACATATTGTTGGTGCGGCTTATTGTCCGGAAAAAACGGTACTTATTTTCAGTATTATGTCAGTTTACGAGTCTCAAGCTCATAAGTATTTTGGAATATTAACGGTCTCTCATGTATTTTTTGTTTTTTAATATCAATTTATGAAAAGAAATTTGAAATACCAAAACATACATTGACCCAGAAGCATTCTATTTGAAGAAAGTACTATTCCATGTGGTAATAGTTCTCCCAACGAGACATTTTTAACGATTCAGCCTTTTTAATCAGTTAGTTTGTCATTCATCTCTGAGCTGGCAGTAATGCAGAGCGGGTTGGAGTCTGTCTTGATTCCCCGGCTCCTCACTCCCTAGAAAGAAAACAAGTCAGTGTAGGATCACAATAAAGACTAACTCCGGCTGAAACGTTCGCCGTCTATTGGGATGGGGAGTGTGTGGCATTTACGTGAACGCTTTAAGTTGCATCGATAAGAACTGCGACAGTGAGGTCACGACCCGAGAGGGAAGAGGAAAGGTTGGATAATATCGTAAACAAGAAGACAGGCTGTCAATAGAAGAGCCATTTTGTACTCTGCGGCGACACTAACTAAAGTGTTATTGAAATTACCTTATTTTGTAACTCACCATGTCCCACAGACATGGCGTGAAAAAACACAATCATTTGTCTAACTCTCTTGTTATTGCTATTGTAGATCACGTCATCCAGCATCTGCTCCCAAAGTGCAAGTGCAAATTAAAATGAGCAGCCGACATTCTCTGGAGTTTTTGTAGCGAACTAGATCTTCTTTACGGTTCTAAACTTGCCGCAAAACATCATTTGTATGCAGGGTTGATTAAGTCGGTGAATCATTGGGCACCGCACCATTCGACTCGATTCTAGGGGGTAACAATTCGATTTGCAATCGGTTCCCGATTTAAAATTGTCAATTAAAATTCAATACTTTTTTAATAACATTGGGTGCCAGTTCTATGACTAACTACATTCATCCATAAAATAGATAACAGCTCTGATCAATGACTATACTACTGAAAAAAAAATTGTTTTGTTGATAAAATTATACTCACACATTTAATAAAGTGACTGGATACGACATATAAAAAAAAGAAATATACAAAATTAATCGATTTTATTTTTCTTAATCGATTAGGAATCGTTACACATAAGAATCTCGAAGCATTCGAACATCTTTTTTTTTTTAACACCCCTACAGTCAGTAGTCATTTGTTCAACCTCTTTAGTTATATGAGAGGTGTTCTAATGGAGGTCTTTACTTTTTAAAAATGTGGGCTAATTAACTGGTGGTCCACAAGTTCAGATAAAAAAAATTAAACTTGTGAGAGACCCACATCGTATTCAACGGTTTACAATAGAGATGCGCGGATAGGCAATTATATCATCTGCAACCGCATCACCAAAGTCGTCATCCACCCGGCATCCACACGAACGAACATTTAATCAGAACCGTACCTCCCCACCAACCGCCCGCTGAAATACATCAGAGGTCGGCCGCCTTTACCACTCACAGAGCTATTTAAACTTGTTTCACAGAATAATGAAGACAATTGGAGCCGCTAACGTTCTCACGTCTATCCAATAGCGTTCATCCTGATGACAAGAATATGGGCGTGCTACGAAGCCATTGCCTTTGACACCTTCAACGACATGTACGAACCGATTGCTAGTCCGGCAACATGTTGTGTACAGCTTCCACAATCACACGTACAAGATTGAAAGGCATACTGGGTGATACAGAGTACACTGATGGTTGTGATATAAACAACTTTAACACTTACTAATATGCGCCAGGCTGTGAAGCCACACCAAACAAGATTGACAAACACATTTCGGGAGAACATCCTCACAGTAACACAACATAAACGCAACACAATAAATACCCACAATCCTTTGTATCCGTAACACTCACTAAATATATTTTACACCCCCGAGCCCCCAACCCCGCCCACCTTACCGACGCACGGGGGGGTGGGTGGCGGGGATTGCTGGGTATTTGTTGTGTTGCGTTTATGTTGTGTTACTGTGAGGATGTTCTCCCGAAATGTGTTTGTCAATCTTGTAGTGTGTGGCTTCACAGCGTGGCGCATATTACTAAGAGTGTTAACATTGTTTATATCACAACCATTAGTGTACTCTGTGTCACCCAGTATGCCTTGCAGTCGTGTGCGTGTTGCCGCGGAAGCCACACACAACATGATGCTGGACTGACAAGCAGTTTTTACATGTTGGAGAAGGCGACAAAGCCAATGGCTTCATAGCACGCCCTAATACTTATTATCTGGATGACTGCTGGCAGTCATTCTAGGGAATAATAGCGTGTTCTATTGTCTTCTTCGCTTTATGACACGGGTCTTAAATGGCTCTTTGAATGGCAAGGGATAGCGATCCCAGAACCATGTATATCAAATATGTCCGGATGGTTCAACCGCCACCCGCCCGAAGCTAATTAAAATCAATTTTTTCGTCATGTTACCCGCCCGACTCGTGGTTTATCCGCGGACTCCGCGGATGAGACCGCAAACTCTAGCATCTCTAGTTTACACAGTTGTCAAATGATATGAAACCATGTGTTGATCAAAGATTACTATTAAGGATTAGGTCAGGCTGATTACAAAAAGAAATATGAATCTAATAAAAGAAACACTAAAATAAATACATCCTTGCTAACTTTATAATACATAACAATAATAATAATATTTAATTTTTAAATAAACTGTCAATTAGATTTAGGTGCAAACAAAAATACAGCTTCACCACTTTAGTCATACATTTTGCGCTTAATAAAAAACCTTTCTGTTTGTTTGATATTGTCATTACTGCCACAAGTGGTGGAAAAATGAATAACCATATGGCTAAAAAACCCATTTGTTTATTTTTTTTTAGCGGCCTGACAATAGTTGTGAAACACTGACATCGATGATCTTGACTAGCTTGAAGTTCCTTAAAAACAACAGAGTGCTCCTGACAAAATAAACTCACCACAAATTCAATGTCTACTGGTTATTTTCAGAATATACAAAATAAGACTCATAATGAAGGCAGAAGTCTGGAAATGTTGTCCCCAAAACTATTTAGCTGAATATCCATGATCTAAAGGGGGAGGGACATGAAAAAAAACAAAACGCCTTTTAATTTAAAAACATAAGGAAACCTAATTTTAATGTAAGTAATTGACAATCTTTTGGAGGAAAAAAAGACTTTAAAATATGTTCTATTGTTACACTAATGTACTTTATTCAATTAGCATCTATACCAGGGGTCACCAACGCGGTGCCCGCGGGGACCAGGTCACCCGTAAGAACCAGATGAGTCACCCGCTGGCCTGTTCTAAAAATAGCTCAAATAGCAGCACTTACCAGTGAGCTGCCTCTGTTTTTTAAAGTCTATTTATTTACTAGCAAGCTGGTCTCGCTTTGCTCAACATTTTTAAATCTAAGACAGACAAAACTCAAATAGAATTTGAAAATCCAAGAAAATATTTTAAAGACTTGTTCTTCATTTGTTTGAATAAATTCATAATTGTTTTACTATGCTTCTCATAACTTTCAGAAAGACAATTGTAGAGAAAAAATACAACCTTAAAAATTATTTTTGGATTTTTAAACATACCTTTTTACCTTTTTAATTCCTCCCTCTTCTTTCCTGACAATTTAAATCAATGTTCAAGTATTTTTATTTGTTTTTATTGTAAAGAATTATACATACATTTTAATTTAATTCTTCATTTTAGATTCTGTTTTTTCAACAAAGAATATTTGTGAAATATTTCTTCAAACTTATTATGATTAAAATTCAAAAACAATATTCTGGCAAATCTAGAAAATCTGTAGAATCTAATTTAAATCTTATTTCAAAGTCTTTTGAATTTCTTTAAAAAATGTTGTTCCTGGAAAATTTAGAAGAAATAATGATTTGTCTTTGTTAGAAATATAGCTTGGTCCAATTTTTTATATATTATAACTAAGTGCAGATTGGATTTTAACCTATTTAAAACATGTCATCAAAATTCTAAAATTAATCTTAATCAGGAAAAATAACTAATGATGTTCCATAAATTCTTTTTTTTTTATTTTTTCAAAAAGATTCGAATTACCTAGTTTTTCTCTTCATTTTTTTCGGTTGAATTTTGAATTTTAAAGAGTCGAAATTGAAGATAGACTATGTTTCAAAATGTAATCTTCATTTTTTTTATGTTTTCTCCTCTTTTAAACCGTTCAATTAAGTGTTTTTTTCATCATTTATTCTCTACAAAAAACCTTCTGTAAAAGGAAAAAAAATGCACGATGGAATGACAGATAGAAATACCCATATATATATATATATATATATATATATATATTTATTTATTAGAGGTAAATTGAGCAAATTGGCTATTTCTGGCAATTTATTTAAGTGTGTATCAAACTGGTAGCCCTTTGCATTAATCAGTATCCAAGAAGTAGCTCTTGGTTTCAAAAAGGTTGGTGACCCCTGATCTATACCATTGTATGAGCTACATTTTTGTCGTACAATGTTTGAAATTTGTGTTCCGGCTGGCAGCAGATGCACATTGTGCATAAAGGGTCCCCGGGGTGTAAAATGTCAGCAGCTTTCATAAAGTGACTGAGTGGCTGCAAAATGAACAGAGGCCCCTGCTGTGCGACTGCTCCCGCTGCACAGTGCACTGTCTAGACAAAAAAAATAATAATGTCCTCCCAAATCATGACAAATCTCTTCGTCCTAGTAAAAGGTACAAAAGCAATAACGGTTTTGATAAGTGTGAAAGTTGAAGAGGAAACAAGTAAACGTGAAAAACAAGAAGTCACTGAGCGGGAACAATGTGTGATTGTGGTGTCAAGTAAGTTGTCACAATCGCGCTACGGTCGACTGTAGACCCCTCATGATTGGACAAGAAGCAAGTTCCGCTAATATGAGCCATTTAAATGAAAATTAAAATATAAATTGGTTGTTGGCGGCTTCGTCAAACCACAAAAAAAACAAAACAGCACAGGCTTTTTTATGTTATCGATAGTGGTTTAACAGAGCAGAGCTATTGTATACATGTCTATATTTGTCACAATCAGAAGTTAGACTTTGTAAAACATGAGCCGGTGAGATTAAAGGACCGCCCTGCAGACTTTACACAGGTGAGTAGAGATGGCGACCCAATTTTGACGTCGTTTCACGTAAAAGCCAACGGTGCCATGTTTTGAAACCTGCCTTCAAGTCACTCTTTCCACTTCAACCTATGGTAATCACTCCAGCAGCATTGAGAGCGGACTCAGCCAAACTACCTCTCGGTAATGTTGCAATTTTCAACGCTGACAAGGAAATTGACTCGGTAGACGCTCCAACGAAAGTAAAGCAAGGCAGCACTGTTTCAAAAATGTGCTCGCTTGATGCTAATAAACATTGGCATTTCTATTCACATGCTACTGATTAGCATTAGAGATTTTACATGGCAATTTAAACCTCTCCAAATGTGTTAATAAAAACTACAACCAAGACATACGTTACAATCAAACATCTGATGCAATACTTACGGTGTTAACACTTTTTAGGGAGCAACAAAAGGCGACACGGCAAGGACTGAACTGACTAGTCAACACAGCATACACTGTACAATACTGCCATCCATTGTTTTGGAATTGCAACAGCATTTGAGACTCTGAAATGTCAAAACAAAACAAGATATAACGACAGGATTGCAGTTATCATCATCAGTTCATTTTTAAATGCTGCGATAAAAAATTAAATGTTGTTATAAAAAACAATTATTTTTCATTATCACACACAAACAGCCGGTATCAATTGTTAGGCACCTGGGATTGGTACTCTATTGGTTAAAATGTGAAAAGCACCCATGCCAAGATAGCGGCAAACGTGGCACTGAACACTTCACTCAACACAATTTTGAACAGCAACAATGTTTGGGATCAAGGATATGGTGATTGGACAAAGGTAACCGCAGTAACCCAACCCTAATCATGGAAAGAAAAAATGTAAAAAAAAAAAATAATAATTATATTGTTATATGTATCCAGTGATTATACTATAAAGTTATTTTCCATTTAACTTCACCAGTTTTAAAGTATTTTTTTCTTCAAAATCGCTTAATTTTCACATTTCTCGTTCAAATACTGAGAATTACTTGCAGTGAGTCACAGCCAGCTGAGCCTCCCCGTAGATTGCGCAATGATTCGGCTAACTGCTGTCTGCTGTGCAGTGAGACCGTATTGCTGTATGAATTATATCATATATTTCCATAGTTTAGTTAGCTGAGGTATATAATGTACAGTGTATTTTGTCAACAACTGTATGTGTGTAATGTATTTCTTGTTCTGGGCAATCATAAAACTGCTGCGAAACACGTACAATGTGAGGCACCTGTTCTCCTGCCTCCTGGTGGTAGAGGACGCTAGTGATCCCAGAGATCATTCTTGCACTACTCGGCTAGGCCGAAACCGGAAAGTTTTAAAGTTGTCATTTGCCTGCATATCGTAAAAACAAACGTCCAACATTTTACAACTAATTGTAAACTCATAGGTGCCGACCATCAGGGCCGAGTTGCGACGAAAGAGTGTGTCGATGTTGAAATATTACGCAGAGGTGGTAAGTGAATTTGTTTGCTAATAGTAGCTACTAGCTGTACCCATGTATTTTCTAAGGGCTGTTATCATCGGGTTTTAATCCTGTTTCCTCAAACGTTTCAGATCCGATTGAATTTATATTTATGTTGAGTCTTTATTTTGGGTACTTAAATATGGTGACTGAGTATTGTGGCGTTTTAAGGCCATCTGCATTTTTTATGCTACAGTAGGGACAATGAATGAACATGGCCGCTGGAGCGCGGTTACATCTGTCATAGTGACAACACTGTGTACTGTCTTGTTTGTTATTTTCTACATACATGTGATTATTTAATATTGTTAATGGTAGCAGGATTATCGCTAATAATGATAAGAATAAGTGTAATTTATGTATACTATACTATACTAGCTAAAGTACCTGCTACATTAAGTTAAAGTACCAATGATTGTCACACACACACACTAGGTGTGGTGAAATTTGTCCTCTGCATTTGACCCATCCCCTTGTTCACCCCCTGGAAGGAGCAGTGAGCAGCAGCGGCTGGGAATAATTTTTGGTGATTTAACCCCCATTTCCAACCCTTGATGCTGAGTGCCAAGCAGGGAAGAATGCTGATAATGAGCTTTTAAACATAACCCGTTAACTGCTGCTAATCAAATGGTGAATAAGATATTCTATAGGGTTCATATGTTTATAAATCTGACTGTGATGAAGTCAATGCCTCACCGGCCATCAACCTCACCGCACATCACTGGGTAACAGTATGTATGATAAATCTATTTGTAGCGACATGGGAGAAAATGGTGTTATATATATATATATATATATATATATATATATATATATATATATATATATATATATATATATATATATATATATATATATATATATATATATATATATATATATATGGCATAAAACATATAATATATAATATGTAAATATATATTCAAAAATATAAATAATATGATCAATACATTAATAAGTATATATATATATATATATATATATATATATATATATATATATATATATATATATATATATATATATATATATATATATATATATATATATATATATATATATATGCATATTAGGGCTGTGAATCATTGGGTGTCCCACGATTCGACTAAATTTCGATTCTTGGGGTCGCGATTCGATTATATATCGATTTTTTTCAATTCAAAAATAATATTTTTCTGATTCAAAACGCTTCTGTATTCATTCAATACAACGGATTTCAGCAGGATCTACCCCAGTCTGCTAATATGCAAGCAGAGTAGTAGATTTGAAAAAAAAAAGCTTTCATAATTGTAAAGGACAATGTTTTATCAACTGATTGCAATAATGTACATTTGTTTTAACTATTAAACAAACCAAAAATATGACTTATTTTATCCTTGTGAAAACATTGGACACAGTGTGTTGTCAAGCTTATGAGATGCGATGCAAGTGTAAGCTACTGTGACACTATTGTTCTTTTTTTTATTTTTTATAAATGTCTAATGATAATGTCAATGAGAGATTTTTAATCACTGCTCTGCTGAAATTATAACTAATATTGATATTGTTGTTGATAATATTAATTTTTGTTTCACTATTTTTGGTTTGTTTTGTGTCGTGTTTGTGTCTCCTCAATTGCTCTGTTTATTGCAGTTCTGAGTGTTGTTGGGTCAGGTTTGGTTTTGGAATTGGATTGCACTGTTATGGTTTTGCTGTGTAGTGGTTTGTTGGATTGATTAATAAAAAAAATAAGAATATACAAAAATAGATTTTTTTTTTTAAATGAGAATCGATTCTGAATCGCACAACGGATCCGATTGGTATTCAAATCGATTTTTTCCCACACCCCTAATATATATATATATATATATATATGGTTTGTTGGATTGATTAAAAAAAAAATAAGAATATAAAAAAATAGATTTTTTTTTTTTAAATGAGAATCGATTCTGAATCGCACAACGGATTCGATTGGTATTCAAATCGATTTTTTCCCACACCCCTAATATATATATATATATATATATATATATATATATATATATATATATATATATATATATATATATATATATATATAAAACACTAAAAAATTGGCCCTAGTGTGTGAATGTGAGTGTGAGTGTTGTCTGTCTATCTGTGTTGGCCCTGCGATGAGGTGGCGACTTGTCCAGGGTGTACCCCGCCTTCCGCCCGATTGTAGCTGAGATAGGCGCCAGCGCCCCCCGCGACCCCGAAAGGGAATAAGCGGTAGAAAATGGATGGATGGATATATATATATATAGGGCTTCACGGTGGCAGAGCCGTTAGTGCCTCTGCCTCACAATACGAAGGTCCTGAGTAGTCTGGGGTTCAATCCAGGGCTCTGGATCTTTTTGTGTGGCGTTTGCATGTCCTCCCCATGAATGCGTGGGTTCCCTCCGGGTACTCCAGCTTCCTCCCACTTCCAAAGACATGCACCTGGGGATAGGTTGATTGGCAACACTAAATTGGCCCTAGTGTGTGAATGTGAGTGTGAATGTTGTCTGTCTATCTGTGTTGGCCCTGCGATAAGATGGCGACTTGTTCAGGGTGTACCATGCCTTCCGCCCAATTGTAGCTGAGATAGGCACCAGCGCCCCCCGCGACCCCAAAGGGAATAAGCGGTAGGAAATGGATGTATGTATGTATGGATGGATGGATATATATATATATATATATATATATATATATATATATATATATATATATATATATATATATACATATATATATATATATACAGTATATATATATATATATACTGTATAGCATAAAACATATGATTCATCATATGTAAACATATAAATAATATAAACATGACATTAATAAGTTAATAAAATATAGCATTCAGAGAATAATGGGAGTGAAGCAGTTGATTTAAGGACATAATTCACCACACCTGTTACTTGACTTTGTCATCATTATTTACTGTAGTATGCGATTGTGCACATAACACTGTTGTTCTTGTTTAGCCTTCATAAATGCAGTAAAGAGCGAGTAATTCGGAGCGGCCCTTTAAGTAGCCGTCAGGAGATTCTCCCAAAGGTAGGAGTTTGTTGTTCCCGCCATTTTTGACTGTGATGTAAGCGGTCAGAAATTCTCGTCTTTGATGAATAAACGACGCAAATATTCTTCAAGTTGTCTTGCTTTCACGCTACAAGCGCAACAGTAGAAATATTACGATTAAGAAAAATAAACACAATAAAATATGATTACTTTAGCACTAATCAAATGACGAGGGGATCATACCAAGGACGTACATTGTTGTAATATACAGTATGTGTTTCGCAGTTACACACAGTCCTAACTGTCCTGTGTCCCATGGTGACTTTCACGCCCCTGCTGTATGTGAGATTTCCACAATCACATTGGATCCCAATTATCACTTTTTCGAAATGACCCCGGTCAGTGTCACTCCACACAGACATTGGAATATCTTACAATATAGCATTAGTTGTTGCTTGGCAACAGCTCAAAGCAGCTGATAGTATCTAGTTAAGTTAAAGACATTTGGATCCATGTTAGCGTAAGCCTTTTTTTTTTTCCCCACTCCCAAAATGGACCATTTTTTTTTACCAGACGGGGCAGAATGAGGTTGCAGACAGATGGACTCTTGCAACACATGATCCACTCTCGGGCGTGATCTGTTTAGGTTATTGCAAAATCCTTTGAAGTGTCGCAGACAGCATGGCAAAACACTGGAAAACTGTCTCAAAATACATAACGAGGCCCTTCATAGGGGTACAGTATATGACAGACCTAGGCAAATTAAGGCCCGGGGGCCACATGCGGCCCGTTAAGCTTTTCAATCTGGCCCGCCGGACATTCAATCAATCAATCAATCAATGTTTACTTATATAGCCCTAAATCACTAGTGTCTCAAAGGGCTGCACAAACCACCACGACATCCTCGGTAGGCCCACATAAGGGCAAGGAAAACTCACACCCAGTGGGACATCGGTGACAATAATGACCCAGTGGGACGTCGGTGACAATAATGACTATGAGAACCTTAGAGAGGAGGAAAGCAATGGATGTCGAGCGGGTCTAACATGATACTGTGAAAGTTCAATCCACAATGGATCCAACACAGTAGCGAGAATCCAGTCCAAAGCGGATCCAACACAGCAGCGAGAGTCCCGTTCACAGCGGAGCCAGCAGGAAACCATCCCAAGCGGAGGCGGATCAGCAGCGCAGAGATGTCCCCAGCCGATACACAGGCAAGCAGTACATGGCCACCGGATCGGACCGGACCCCCTCCACAAGGGAAAGTGGGACATAGGAGAAAAAGAAAAGAAACGGCAGATCAACTGGTCTAAAAAGGGAGTCTATTCAAAGGCTAGAGTATACAAATGAGTTTTAAGGTGAGACTTAAATGCTTCTACTGAGGTGGCATCTCGAACTGTTACCGGGAGGGCATTCCAGAGTACTGGAGCCCGAACGGAAAACACTCTATAGCCCGCAGACTTTTTTTGGGCTTTGGGAATCACTAACAAGCCGGAGTCCTTTGAACGCAGATTTCTTGCCGGGACTTATGGTACAATACAATTGGCAAGATAGGATGGAGCTAGACCGTGTAGTATTTTATACGTAAGTAGTAAAACCTTAAAGTCACATCTTAAGTGCACAGGAAGCCAGTGCAGGTGAGCCAGTACAGGCGTAATGTGATCAAACTTTCTTGTTCTTGTCAAAGGTCTAGCAGCCGCATTTTGTACCAACTGTAATCTTTTAATGCTAGACATGGGGAGACCCGAAAATAATACGTTACAGTAGTCGAGGCGAGACGTAACAAACGCATGGATAATGATCTCAGCGTCTTTAGTGGACAGAATGGAGCGAATTTTAGCGATATTACGGAGATGAAAGAAGGCCGTTTTAGTAACGCTTTTAATGTGTGCCTCAAAGGAGAGAGTTGGGTCGAAGATAATACCCAGATTCTTTACCGTGTCGCCTTGTTTAATTGTTTGGTTGTCAAATGTTAGAGTTGTATTATTAAATAGAGTTCGGTGTCTAGCAGGACCGATAATCAGCATTTCCGTTTTTTTGGCGTTGAGTTGCAAAAAGTTAGCGGACATCCATTGTTTAATTTCATTAAGACAGGCCTCCAGCTGACTACAATCCGGCGTGTTGGTCAGCTTTAGGGGCATGTAGAGTTGGGTGTCATCAGCATAACAGTGAAAGCTAACACCGTATTTGCGTATGATGTCACCTAGCGGCAGCATGTAGATGCTGAAGAGTGCAGGGCCAAGGACCGAACCCTGGGGAACTCCACACGTTACCTTAACGTAGTCCGAGGTCACGTTGTTATGGGAGACACACTGCATCCTATCAGTAAGATAAGAGTTAAACCAAGACAGGGCTAAGTCTGACATACCAATTCGTGTTTTGATACGTTCTAATAAAATATTATGATCGACGGTATCGAAAGCAGCGCTAAGATCGAGGAGCAGCAACATAGATGACGCATCAGAATACATCGTCAGCAATAGATCATTAGTCATTTTTGCGAGGGCTGTCTCCGTGGAGTGATTTGCCCTGAAACCGGATTGAAAGGTTTCACATAGATTGTTAGACGCTAAGTGTTCATTTAACTGCTCCGCAACAATTTTTTCAAGGATTTTTGAAATAAAGGGAAGGTGAGACACCGGTCGGTAGTTTACCATGAGGTCAGGATCGAGGTTAGGTCTTTTAAGAAGAGGATGAATAACCGCTTTTTTGAATGCTAGGGGAACAGTGCCCGAGGAGAGTGATAAGTTTATAATATTTAGCACTGATGGACCTAATAATACAAAGAGCTCCTTGATCAGTTTCCCAGGAAGAGGGTCAAGTAAGCATGTTGTCTGTTTTATTCCATTTACACGTTGTAACAATTCCTCTAATGTTATTTCCTCAAAACGAGAGAAACTATTTTGGAGGGCAGTATCCGCCGTATATACCATCGTATCAGTGTTAATAGAACCCCGTTGTAGCTGGGACGCATTGTCTTTAATCTCCTTTCTAATGACTTCAATTTTCTTACTAAAGAATTGCATAAAGTCATCAGCTGAGTGGGTTGAGCTACTGGAAGGGGTCCCTTGTTGGGTTAGCGATGCTACCGTACTAAACAAAAATGTAGGATCGTTTTTATTACGGTGGATGAGATTTGAGTAATATTTAGCTTTAGCTAAGGTAAGCATGCGTTTATAAGTTATTAAACCATCACTCCATGCTTGATGGTGCACCTCAAGTTTAGTCGTGCGCCATTTGCGTTCCAGCTTTCTGCATAATAATTTCTGAGCTCTAGTTTCTTCTGTAAACCACGGGGTGCGCTTTTTTGGAGTCTTTTTTAACTTTAGCGGTGCTATGTTATCAATGGTTTCGCGCAGGGTGTCGTTAAAGTTGTTAGTGAGGTTATCAATAGAGCCCACATACTTTGGGAATGGTGCCATTACCGAGGGCAGTAGGTCAGCAAGAGTTGTCGTTGTGGCCGTATTAATGTTGCGGCTGCTATAGCAGTTATTATTATTATTAGTTTGACGAACATGCGTCTGAACCTCGAATTTTATAAGGTAATGATCGGACAATACTTTAGTATATGGGAGTATCGTAACTTTGGAGACGGTGATACCCCTGACAAGCACTAGGTCTATCATATAACCGTTGCGATGCGTGGGTTCATTTATTATTTGTGTGAGACCACAGCTATCAATTACAGTCTGGAGCGCTACGCACGGTGGGTCCGATGGGGTATTCATATGGATATTAAAGTCCCGCATTATGATTATATTATCGGCGTGTGTCACTAGATCAGCAACGAACTCTGAGAATTCATTGATAAAGTCCGAATAGGGCCCTGGGGGGCGGTAGATAACAGCCAGGTGTAGAGGCAGCGGTGTGACAGACTTCAAATAACAGTTTTTTAGATCTTTAAAGGCCAACTGAAATGAGATTTTCTTATTTAAACAGGGATAGCAGGTCCATTCTATGTGTCATACTTGATAATTTCGCGATATTGCCATATTTTTGCTGAAAAGATTTAGTAGAGAACATCCACGATAAAGTTTGCAACTTTCGGTGCTAGGACAAAAGTCCTGCCTCTACCGGAAGTCGCAAACGATGACGTCACAAGTGTGGGGGCTTCTCACATATTCACATTGTTTATAATGGGAGCCTCCATTAAAAAGTGCTATTCGGACCGAGAAAACGACGATTTCCCCATTAATTTGAGCCAGGATGAAAGGTTCGTGTTTGAGGGTTTTGATAGCGCCGGACTAGAAAAAAAATAAATAAATATAAATAAGTTAAAAAAAAATTAAATGCAATTGCTTTGGGACGGATTCTGATGTTTTTTAGACACAGTTAGTAGGATAATTCTGGGAAATCCCTTATCTTTTTATTGTGTTGCTAGTGTTTTAGTGAGTTAAATAGTACCTGATAGTCAGAAGGGTTTCTCCACGGGTGTCTTGACACGCAGTGTCTCAGGAGAGTCGACGGCAGCTGTGGACGGGACAAGCTCAGCTTTTCTCCGGTAAGAAGCGACATTTTAACCACAATTTTCTCACCGAAACCGGCTGGTTGACATTCCGTCGTGTTTCATGTTGGCTTGACCGCGCTCTGATCCATAGTAAATTTTCACTTTCAGGAATTTTAAACAAGGAATCACCGTGTGTCTATGTGGCTAAAGGCTAAAGCTCTCCCGTCCAAAGGCAAAACCCAGTAACTCAATTTTGGTCAAAACTGAGCTGATAATAATTTTGGAGTTCCTAGGTGATATGCTTTACATTAGTTTATGCGATATTGTAATTTGTTCCGTAAGTAAGCTGTTACGCGCATGGCAGGACCTAGCAACTACCACATAACCGCGTAGATACAACAGAAAAACCTAGTATCTCAAGGGACCAATCGGAGCTTCTTTTTCAGTCGCCTTATTGTCTTTAATGAGACATTTGCACGAATGAGGGCCGACGGTCAACCTGATTATGTGATATTATGGCAGGAGGGGATAATTAGAATATTGGCCCAGGACGTTGCAAGCACCTTCATTAAATATATTGTTCTTGATTCTTCCCCTTGCATACTCTTTTGGGCAGATAACTGTGGAGGTCAAAATAAAAACTGGACGCTGTACACGGATCTTGCCCAATGTGCAAATGCAGAATGGGGGCCACCCGAGATTGTGATAAAATATCTGGAGAAAGCGCACACGTTCATGAGAGCAGATTCAATCCATGACTCAATCGTCAAGAAAATGAAAGCTCAAGAAAACATCTATACGTTTGATGACTTTGTAAATCTTTGTAAGACAGCATCAAGATAGATTGTTTTTCCTTCGTTTTCTCAAAATGAGCTAGAAGTGAGTTACTAGGTTTTGCCTTTGGACGGGAGAGCTTCACAACTCCATCTTGCTGCTTTGACTTCTCCAATATTAATTGAACAAATTGCAAAAGATTCAGCAACACAGATCTCCCAAATACTGTGTAATTATGCCGTTAAAGCAGACGACAATTAGCTGTGTGCGTGGTGCTCATACTTCCTAAAAACTTGTGACGTCTTGCGTACACGTCATCATTACATGACGTTTTCAAGACAAAACTCCCGGGAAATTTAAAATTGCAATTTAGTAAACTAAAAAGGCCGTATTGGCATGTGTTGCAATGTTAATATTTCACCATTGATATATAAACTATCAGACTGCGTGGTGGGTAGTAGTGGGTTTCAGTAGGCCTTTAAACTGGAAAGTGTAGCTTCCATTATGATGTGGAGTGATGTTTTCTAACAACCTAAGTCTTGAATTATACTAAGTCTTTCAATGGTTGGAATCTGCACTTGTGCATGATATACTAGTTACTATGGTAATCTAATTAGTAGGGGTGTAACAGTACATGTATTTGTTTTGAACCGTTTCGGTATGGGGGTTTCGGTTCGGTTCAGAGGTGTACCGAACGAGTTTCCACATGGACATATTAGGTAGCGCACCGCACGTTGTGTAAACAAGGCAGAGCGAGGCACAACACACGGCATGCTAGCAGCGACCGGGCTAGGACAAAATGCAAAAGCCAGAGCTGGAAGACCCTCCTGCCTCGTTAACATCTCCCATTTGGGAACACTTCGGCTTCGCGGTGCGATACAACAATGGAGGACGGAGGTTTGCCGACATTGTGTAGCAGCAGTAGGGTATGCTTCTGCCAACACGTCAAACATGCTAACCCCTTTGAAACGGCACCACCTCCAAGTCAAGCTTGTTTTAAGGAAGAGAAAGAGAAGCGTGGTGCAAACACCGCATTCAAGCAGCCTCTCCTCGGCCAGCCAGGCAGGGCTGAAGCAATAACAAATTTAAGACCATCCATCCATCCATTTTCTACCGCTTGTCCTGTCCGGAGTCGCGGGGGGTTGCTGGATTGCATTAAAACTACATTTTGACCCACTTCTATGGTGGAAGAACAATACGCCCACATATCCTCTTACTACCAAGTTAGCCAGGCAGTAAATCTCACATTCTTTATTTTCATGTACATTCTGGGTGTCTCATTCTGTAAAAAAAAAGTGAAATTCCATTCCGTTTTTAAGGCAGTCTGTCATATCGTTTTTAGCATTCAATCAGACATTATTGTGAGGTTTTGTATTCGTGTTCCTAAAAACAATACCGGCCCACAGACACATTTTTTTTCTCAAAATTTGGCCCCTCGAGTCAAAATAATTGCCCAGGCCTGATATATGAGGTACCCGGTATTGAAAACTGACCAGAGTAAGTTTTATTGCATGGTGTGTTGTTTTATTGATAGATGATCTTGACAATACTTTGTTGAAAACTAATGATGATGTTGGACTAGAACACATCGACCACCTATCAAGAACAGTTGGTACAACAGTTTTCCCGTAAGGTAAAATGACAAATATTCAAATTGTGTCTCTTTTCCTATTTATTGGGTGGTCTTTTCAGGGCATTATCACAATAACATCAAACTTGGGTGCAATTCCCTTGCAATCTCCTGGGAGTTGTGTGGATTTCGTACTAAAAATAGACCAATGTTCAAACCTGGAAAACTACGCACGACAAAGGGTGGCTACAAATGTAATACATATTCATACTGACATGTCTGGCATGTCCGCAAGGTTGTGCTGCAAAAAAGTCGGTAGATTTGACTGTAAAAACCTGGCAGGTGAGTTACCAGAAATTGTTCCATTGCTGCATTTACAGTAATGCACTGTGAAAACAAGATTTTACAATTAAAAAAAGTAGCTACCCAGTCGCCAGAATGTTACAGTGACAGTACAGTGCTACTGTAGTACAGTACATAGTTAGAGCATAGCGTTGTAAAACAATAAAACAAAAAATGATAATTACCATAAAAATAACGGTAGTACCGTTTTTCAATTTAATGTGAAGGATAGTACATTAAGGTATGTATACATGCATATATGTACGTATATATGAGTATGAAAATAAACACACACACACACATATATATATATATATATATATATATATATATATATATATATATATATATATATATATGTATATATATATATTAGGGCTGTGAATCTTTGGGTGTCCCACGATTCCATTCAATATCAATTATTGGGGTCTTGATTCGATAATCAATCGATTTTTTTCGATTCGATTCAATTCTCGATTCAAAAACGATATTTTTCCGATTCAAAACGATTCTGTATTCATTCAATACATAGTATTTCAGCAGGATCTACCCCAGTCTTCTGACATGCTAGCAGAGTAGTAGATTTAAAAAAAATAAAAAAGCTTTTATAATTGTAAAGGACAATGTTGTATCAACTGATTGCAATAATGTACATTTGTTTTAACAATTAAACGAACCAAAAATATGACTTATTTTATCTTTGTGAAAACATTGGACACAGTGTGTTGTCAAGCTTATGAGATGCGATGCAAGTGTAAGCCACTGTGACACTATTGTTCTTTTTTATTATTTTTATAAAAGTCTAATGATAATGTCAGTGAGGGATTTTTAATCACTGCTATGCTGAAATTATAATTAATATTGATACTGTTGTTGATAATATTCATTTTTGTTTCATTAATTTTGGTTTGTGTTGTCTGTCACGATCCGCAACACGGATCGTTTATTGTTTGCTTTGGATATGTTTTGATCACGTTTGTACTCTGCCGATAACTGCAGTAGAACACTTCCTTGTTTACATTCGTCACCGTGGCTACTTAATTACGCCTCATGCACGCACTCCCGAAGCACACCTGTTTTGATTTATTGTGTTGTATTTAAGACCGCCTGCTACCTCAGTTTCTCCTCGCCAGTTTGTTTGCTACCCGCACCCCTAATATATACATATATATATATATATATATATATATATATATATATATATATATATATATATATATACATATATATACACACAGTGGGGCAAAAAAGTATTTAGTCAGCCACCGATTGTGCAAGTTCTCCCACTTAAAATGATGACAGAGGTCTGTAATTTTCATCATAGCTACACTTCAACTGTGAGAGACACAATGTCAAAAATGATCGAGGAATTCACATAGTAGGAATTTTTAAGAATGTATTTGTAAATTATGGTGGAAAATAAGTATTTGGTCAACCATTCAAAGCTCTCACTGATGAAAGGAGGTTTTGGCTCAAAATCTCACGATACATCCATTCTTTCCTTAACACGGATCAATCGTCCTGTCCCCTTAGCAGAAAAACAGCCCCAAAGCATGATGTTTCCACCCCCATGCCTCACAGTAGGTATGGTGTTTTTGGGATGCAACTCAGTATTCTTCTTCCTCCAAACACGACGAGTTGAGTTTATACCAAAAAGTTATATTTTGGTTTCATCTGACCACATGACATCGTCCCAATCCTCTGCTGTATGCATTTTGGTATAAACTCAACTCGTCGTGTTTGGAGAAGGAAAAATACTGAGTTGCATCCCAAGAATACCATACCTACTGTGAAGCATGGGGGTGGAAACATCATGCTTTGAGGCTGGTTGACCAAATAATTATTTTGCACCATAATTCACAAAAAAAAATTCTTAAAAATTCCTGCAATGTGAATTCCTGGATTTTTTTTTCACATTCTGTCTCTCACAGTTGAAGTTTACCTATGATGAAAATTACGGACTTCTGTCATTTTAAGTGGGAGAACTTGCACAATCGGTGACTGACTAAATACTTTTTTGCCCCCTTCTATATGTTTATATATATATATATATATATATATATATAGAAGGGGGCAAAAAAGTATTTTGTATATATATATATATATATATATATATATATATATATTTATATATATATATATATATATATATATATATATATATATATATATATATATATATATATATAAATATATATATATATATATATATATATATATAAAAACATATAGAAGGGGGCAAAAAAGTATTTAGTCAGTCACAGTGTGTGAATGTGAGCGTGAATGTTGTCTGTCTATCTGTGTTGGCCCTGCGATGAGGTGGCGACTTGTCCAGGGTGTACCCCGCCTTCCGCCCGATTGTAGCTAAGATAGGCGCCAGCGCCCCCCGCGACCCCAAAAGGCAATAAGCGGTAGAAAATGGATGGATATATATATATATATATATATATATATAATGTGTGTCTGTGTGTGTGTATATATATATATATATATATATATATATACATATACACACTATATATATATATATATATATATATATATATATATATATATATATATATATATATATATATATATATATATATATATATATATATATGTGTGTGTGTATCCATCCATCCATCATCTTCTGCTTAACCGAGGTTAGGTCGTGGGGGCCGCAGCCCAAGCAGAGAAGCCCAGACTTCTCTCTCCCCAGCCACTTCGTCTAACTCTTCCCGGAGGATGCCGAGGCGTTCCCAGGCCAGCCGGGAGACATAGTCTTCCCAACGTGTTCTGGGTCTTCCTTGTGGCCTCCTACCGGTTGGACGTGCCCTAAACACCTCCCTAGGGAGGCGCTCGGGTGGCATCCTGACCGGATGCCCGAACCACTTCATCTGGCTCCTCTCGATGTGGAGGAGCAGCGGCTTTACTTTGAGTTCCTCCCGGATAGCAGAGCTTCTCACCCTATATCTAAGGGAGAGCCCCGCCACCCGGTGGAGGAAACTCATTTCGGCCGCTTGTACCCGTGATGACCCAAAGCTCATGACCATAGGTGAGGATGAGAACGTAGATCGACCGGTAAATTGAGAGCTTTGGCTTCCGGCTCAGCTCCTTCTTTACCACAATGGATCGATACAACGTCCGCATTTCTGAAGACGCCGCACCGATCCGCCTGTCGATCTCACGATCCACTCTTCCCCCACTCGTGAACAAGACTCCTAGGTACTTGAACTGTGTGTGTGTGTATGTGTGTAGATATATATATATATATATATATATATATATATATATATATATATATATATATATATATATATATATATATACATACATATTCATACACGCAATTCTATATACATATTAGGGCTACGAATCTTTGGGTGTCCCACAATTCGATTCAATATCGATTCTTGGGGTCGTGGTTCTATATCGATTTTTTCGATTCAACGCGATTCTCGATTCAAAAACGATTCTGTATTCATTTTATACATATGATTTCAGCAGGATCTACACCAGTCTTCTGACATGCTAGCAAAGTATTAGATTTTTTTTTTAAACTTTTATAATTGTAAAGGAAAATGTTTTATCAACTGATTGCAATAATGTAAATTTGTTTGAACTATTAAGCAAACCAAAAATATGACTTATTTTATCTTTGTGAAAACATTGGACACAGTGTGTTGTCAAGCTTATGAGATGTGATGCAAGTGTAAGCCACTGTGACACTATTGTTCTTTTTCAAAAATTTGTATAGTGTCTAGTGATAATGTCAATGAGGGATTTTAATCACTGCTATGCTGAAATTATAACTAATATTGATACTGTTGTTGATAATATTCATTTTTGTTTCACTACTTTTGGTTTGTTCTGTGTCGTGTTTGAGTCTCCTCAATTGCTCTGTTTTTTGCAGTGCTGAGTGTTGCTGGGTCAGGTTTGGTTTTGGAATTGGATTGCATTGTTATGGTATTGCTGTGTATTGGTTTGTTGGATTGATAAAAAAAAATAGATTTAAAAAAAAATGAGAATCGATTCTAAATCGCACAACTTGAGAATCGCGATTCGTGTTCGAATCGATTTTTTGCCACACCCCTAATACACACACATATATATATATATATATATATATATATATATATATATATATATATATATATATATATATATATATATACATATAGGTGGGGATTAATCATTTTGCAATGCAGATTACTGAAAATGAAGGAAAGTGCCACTCCACATAACTGACACTGTGGTCAAAGTTGGATTTGCCACAAAACACATTTTAAGAAATTCAACAACTTACTGCCCGTCGAGCAGTAAAAGTGGATAGTGCAACCCTCCAAACTGATCACGTTCCATGTGTCAGGTAAACCGCGATGAATGGGGCCATGTGAATCCCCTTCCTACAGTGTGTCCATTATTAACCCCTTTTCATCCCCAATTTTGGCAATACCCCCAACATTTCTTTAGTATCCAAACCAAACTAAAAGACAAGACAGAAATAGAGCTTGCGCCTGTGTTCTGCCCTTAAGACATCGTATGAAATGTAGTCACATCATCTTAAGTTGAATAAATCAAGGCAGCTTGCAGAGCGATATTCTTTCTCTTCACTGTTGACTGGGCCATTACACTCTTACCACCGATCATCTGCCTCGGTTTCAACAGACTGGTTTCGTGCAAGTCTCCAGCTGCCCTGAGAGCGTGCTGCAGGGACACCTATCACCGCCTGGCATATGTTACTGGGGTGCGAAGGTACAATTTACCCAACAGTTACTAGAACACAAATGAGACACTGACAAATGGGACAACATCGGAGTCGAATGCAATGGCATTGGCGGGCGGAGGGATGTTACAAAACAGCCTTGAGTAGCTCCACTCATGAAAGGGAACACGAGTCAATACTAGATACAACTATATGAGGCACAATTAGAGGGGTCATGTTATGACTTTTTTTTTTTACCATAGACAATTATCAAACTTCCAGTTTAAACAAAAAAGACATCATCTGAATTAAAATGATAAATGATAAATGGGTTGTACTTGTATAGCGCTTTTCTACCTTCAAGGTACTCAAAGCGCTTTGACACTACTTCCACATTTACCCATTCACACACTGATGGAGGGAGCTGCCATGCAAGGCGCTAACCAGCACCCATCAGGAGCAAGGGTGAAGTGTCTTGCTCAGGACACAACGGACGTGACGAAGTTGGTACTAGGTGGGGATTGAACCAGGGACCCTCGGGTTGCACACGGCCACTCCCCACTGCGCCACACAAGGTAATTAAGTTTAAACAACTGGTTAAACTAAAGAGGAAATGCGGATGTAAATAGTGTGTTATGTAAAGTGGTTAATAGGTGTGTTTACTACATTATTTTTCATCATCATCTAGTACCTTGCTTGTGACTGCAAATATTTTAAAAATGTGCACTTAACCCTTACTATACTCACTTTCACCAAGTTTTGAGCGAATCATGGACTTGCAGTTCAGTAAAACAGTCAAATATATGACATTCTGACAAGCAAATTGCATTTGTATCCAAACATTGGTGTATTTTCTTAAGCAAATCTTAGTCATGCAAACAAATATTAACCTGTGATAAATCATGATTAATTCCTGCGATTCATCTGATTAAAAAAAAAATAAGATTTGGATTTAAAAGTATTTTTTAACAACAAAATAGATTTATGTATGTATGTATGTGTACTTTTTTTACATGCATACATATATGTATAGATACATACATATATGTATCCATACATACATGTATGGATACATACATATATGTATCCATACATACATATATGGATACATACATACATATATGGATACATACATATATGTATCCATACATACATGTATGGATACATACATATATGTATCCATACATACATGTATGGATAAATATATGTATACATACATACATGTATACATACATACATGTATACATACATACATATATGTATAGATACGTCACAGCCAGGGCGCATTCCAATGCGTCCTTATCTGTGCCTCATGACGAGCGCACCGCGGGTCACGCCCACATGCGCTCTGTCAGCTGACACCAAGCCCGCACAGCTACAAGTTTGCAGACGATTGCCTTACACACCTGGAATTGATGAGGGCGAGCTGCTTAAAAGACCAGTGGACCCAGGGAGCCTCGCGGGAACTTAGTTCTCATATGGTGAACCGTAAGCGAAGCTCTCTGCGCTATTCTTTCCTCTCTGTGGCTTGACTTTTCCCTTGTCTTCTCCCGTGTCTCCGCAGTACCCTCCGTCGCCTGCAATGTGAGCTGTGCGTCTCCCTTTCCCCCGGATCTCCTTCTTTCTCTGACTGCCTCCTTCGTTCCTTGACTCCTTGCTCACCCCCCCGGACAATGACGACTCGCTTCTGCCTTTCAACCCCGCTTCTGCCCTTGAACAATCCTGCCGGCCTCGCCCTTGTCTGACAGCAGCGTGTCTCCAACACTTATGGTAAAAGTGGAAATACTTCACATAGTCTTACACCATACACACTCCTGGGTTTTTTACACACACCATTTTATAGTTTATTAGTATTGTTTATTATTAGTAGTAGTAGTATTATATATATATATATATATATATATATATATATATATATATATATATATATATATATACCATGTATATATTAAATCTCTGTACACTACTGCCACCTGGTGTCCTTTTGCCGTCACTTCTCTTGTTTAACCATAAAAATATATCCATTTTCTACCACTTATTCCATTTGGGGTCATGGGGGGCGCTGGTGCCTATCTCAGCTACAATCAGGCGGAAGTCGGCATACACCCTGGACAAGTCGCCTCCTCATTGCAGGGCCTACACAGATAGACAGACAACATTCACACTCACATTCACACACTAGGGACCATATGGTGTTGCCAATCAACCTATCCCCAGGTGCATGTTTTTGTAGGTGGGAGGAAGCCAGAGTACCCGGAGGGAACCCAGGCAGCCACGGGGAGGACACACAGAAAGATCCCGAGCCTGGGATTGAACCCCAGACTACTCAGGACCTTCGTATTGTGAGGCAGACGCAATAACCCCTCTACCACCATGCTGCCCTATATATATATATATATATATATATACATATATATATATATATATATCCATCCAACCATCCATCCATCATCTTCCGCTTATCCGAGGTCGGGTCGCGGGGGCAGCAGCCTAAGCAGGGAAGCCCAGACTTCCCTATCTCCAGCCACTTCGTCTAGCTCTTCCCGGGGGATCCCGAGGCGTTCCCAGGCCAGCCGGGAGACATAGTCTTCCCAACGTGTCCTGGGTCTTCCCCGTGGCCTCCTACCAGCTGGACGTGCCCTAAACACATCCCTAGGGAGGCGTTCGGGTGGCATCCTGACCAGATGCCCGAACCACCTCATCTGGCTCCTCTCGATGTGGAGGAGCAGCGGCTTTACTTTGAGTTCCTCCCGGATGGCAGAGCTTCTCACCCTATCTCTAAGGGAGAGCCCCGCCACCCGGCGGAGGAAACTCATTTCGGCCGCTTGTACCCGTGATATTATCCTTTCGGTCATGACCTAAAGCTCATGACCATAGGTGAGGATGAGAACGTAGATTGATCGGTAAATTGAGAGCTTTGCCTTCCGGCTCAGCTCCTTCTTCACCACAACGGATCGATACAACGTCCGCATTTCTGAAGACGCCGCACCGATCCGCCTGTCGATCTCACGATCCACTCTTCCCCCACTCGTGAACAAGACTCCTAGGTACTTGAACTCCTCCACTTGGGGCAGGGTCTCCTCCCCAACCCGGAGATGGCACTCCACCCTTTTCCGGGCGAGAACCATGGACTCAAACTTGGAGGTGCTGATTCTCATTCCGGTCGCTTCACACTCGGCTGCGAACCGATCCAGTGAGAGCTGAAGATCCCGGTCAGATGAAGCCATCAGGACCACATCATCTGTAAAAAGCAGAGACCTAATCCCGTGGCCACCAAACCGGATCCCCTCAACGCCTTGGCTGCGCCTAGAAATTCTGTCCATAAAAGTTATGAACAGAATCGGTGACAAAGGACAGCCTTGGCGGAGTCCAACCCTCACTGGAAACGTGTCCGACTTACTGCCAGCAATGCGGACCAAGCTCTGACACTGATCATACAGGGAGCGGACTGCCACAATAAGACAGTCCGGTACCCCATACTCTCTGAGCACTCCCCACAGGACTTCCCGAGGGACACGGTCGAATGCCTTCTCCAAGTCCACAAAGCACATGTAGACTGGTTGGGCAAAATCCCATGCACCCTCAAGAACCCTGCCGAGAGTATGGAGTTGGTCCACAGTTCCACGACCAGGACAAAAACCACACTGTTCCTCCTGAATCTGAGGTTCGACTATCCGGCGAAGCCTCCTCTCCAGTACACCTGAATAAACCTTACCGGGAAGGCTGAGGAGTGTGATCCCACGATAGTTGGAACAGACCCCCCAGTCCCCCTTCTTAAAGAGAGGGACCACCACCCCGGTCTGCCAATCCAGAGGTACCGCCCCCGATGTCCACGCGATGCTGCAGAGTCTTGTCAACCAAGACAGCCCCACAGCATCCAGAGCCTTAAGGAAGTCCGGGCGGGTCTCTTCCACCCCCGGGGCCTTGCCGCCGAGGAGCTTTTTAACTACCTCAGCGACCTCAGCCCCAGAAATAGGAGAGTCCACTGCAGATTCCCCAGGCACCGCTTCCTCAAAGGAAGACGTGTTGGTGGGATTGAGGAGGTCTTCGAAGTATTCCCTCCACCGATCCACAACATCCGCAGTCGAAGTCAGCAGAACACCATCCGCACCATACACGGTGTTGATAGTGCACT
>NC_084629.1:33399562-33437062 GCF_033978795.1 Nerophis ophidion | reverse complement strand
AAAATTTTTGGGGGGGGGGGTTTATTTTTTTTAAATATGTATATCGTGCGCACGAGAATATTTTGCATGCGCACGAGATATGTATCACGTGAGCATGAGATATGAGAAAGCAGTGGATGCGTGCGCGTGGTTTGAGGTGTGTGTTAAAATGGCAGTTCAAGAGTTAATTTGGCTGTATTTCCAACTCGGACTTCACTGTAAGGACATTGCTGCTTTCCTTGCAAGTCGGCATAGGTATATTGTGTCTGAAAGACATTTAAAATGAACTATGAAGGCATGTAGTCTGTTTCAGCGCAATGGATACACCTCTTTGGATCGCGTGGTAGATTTCATTCACCAGCAGTTACAAACAAGTGGCCTGCTGTGTGGATATAGGTGGATGTTCACTAAATGCAAGGAGGATGGATTACACGTCAAGAAAGAAGAGGTATGCCTAATTCTTAAAGAACTTGACCCAAGGGGTGTTGAACTCAGAGGAAGGAGACAGCTCCATGAATTGATTTACGTGGACCCCGACTTAAACCAGTTGAAAAACTTATTCGGGTGTTACCATTTGGTGGACAATTGTACGGAATATGTACTGTACTGTGCAAGCTACTAATAAAAGTTTCAATCAATCAATACCATAGCAATGCAATCCAATTTCAAAACCAAACCTGACCCAGGAAAACTCAGAACTGCAATAAACAGAGCAATTGAGAGGAGACACAAACACGACACAGACCAAACCAAAAGTAGTGAAAACTAAATTAATATTATCAACAACAGTATCAATATTAGTTGTAATTTCAGCATAGCAGTGATTAAAAATCCCTCATTGACATTATCATTAGACATTTATAAAAATTAAAAAAAAAAAACAATAGTGTCACAGTGGCTTACACTTGCATCGCATCTCATAAGCTTGACAACACACTGTGTCCAATATTTTCACAAGGATAAAATAAGTCATATTTTTGGTTCGTTTAAAGGGGAACATTATCACCAAACCTATGCAAGCCTCAATATATACCTTGATGTTGCAGAAAAAAGACCATGTCTTTTTTTAACCGATTTCCGAACTCTAAATGGGTGAATTTTGGCAAATTAAATGCCTTTCTGTTTATCGGTCTTTTAGCGATGACGTCAGAACGTGACGTCACCGAGGTAACACACCCGCCATATTCATTTTCACATTACAAACACAGGGTCTCAGCTCTGTTATTTTCCGTTTTTTCGACTATTTTTTGGAACCTTGGAGACATCATGCCTCGTCGGTGTGTTGTCGGAGGGTTTAACAACACTAACAGGGAGGGATTCAAGTTGCACCACTGGCAAGAAATCTGCCGCCAGACCCCCATTGAATGTACCAGAGTGTCTTCACATTTGACCGGCGATGCTAAGACAGACATGACACAGAGATGTATGGATAACCTGCAGATGCATTTGCAACGATTAAGTCAACAAAATCACAAAGTTGAGTTTTGTTGATGTTGTTGACTTATGTGCTAATCAGACATATTTGGTCACCAGCTAATTGATGCTAACATGCTACGCTAATCGATGCTAACATGCTATTTACACTAGCTGTATGTACATTTGAAACTAGATACCCAAATTTAATGCGAAACAAACACTTACCAATCGACAAATTTAAGTTGCTCCAGTGTCACAAGATGCGAAAGTCCTGATCGTTTGGTCTGCACATTTTACCGGCGATGCTAATAAGGCAGCCATGCTATGGGCCACTTCATTAGGTACACCCACGCTATGGCCGAATAGCGTCAATAGCTATTCGCTCAATAGTTTCAGTTTCTTCTTCAATTTCGTTTTCGCTATCTGCCTCCATACTCCGACCATCTGTTTCAATACATGCGTAATCTGTTGAATCGCTTAAGCCGCTGAAATCCGAGTCTGAATCCGAGCTAATGTCGCTATGTCTTGCTGTGGTAACCACCATGTTGTTTGTATTGGCAGCCCTGTATGACGTCACAGGGAAATGGACAGTGGTTTCGAAGATAGCGAAAATAAGGCACTTTAAAGCTTTATTTAGGGATATTCCAGGACCGGTAACATTTTGAAAAAAACTTCAAAAAATACAACAAGCCACTGGGAACTGATTTTTATTGTTTTTAACCCTTTTGAAATTGTGATAATGTTCCCCTTTAATAGTCAAAACACATTTACATGATAAATGGGTTGTACTTGTATAGCGCTTTTTCTACCTTCAAGGTCCCCAAAGCGCTTTGACACTACTTCCACATTTACCTATTCACACACACATTCACACACTGATGGAGGGAGCTGCCATGCAAGGCGCTAACCAGCACCCATCAGGAGCAAGGGTGAAGTGTCTTGCTCAGGACACAACGGACGCGACGAGGTTGGTACTAGGTGGGGATTGAACCATTACATTATTGCAATTAGTTGATAAAACATTGTCTTTTATAATTATAAAAACTTTTTTTTTTTTTTAAATCTACTACTCTGCTAGCATGTCAGCAGACTAAGGCAGATCCTGCTGAAATCCTATGTATTGAATGAATACGGAATCGTTTTGAATCCGAAAATATCGTTTTTGAATCGTGAATCGCGTTGAATTGGAAAAATCGATACATAATCAAATCGCGACCCCAAAAATCGATATTGAATCGAGTCGTGAGACACCCAAAAATTTGCAGCCCTATTAACTAATAAACTAAGGAAGTGAAGTGTGACAAAACTCATGAGTGTGTATGGTGTAAGACTATGTGTAGAATTTAACTGAAGTATGTGTTACTAAAGTGTTGAAAAAGATACGAGGAGCGAGGCAGTCCATGGGGCAGGCCGGTGATCTGGGGCGAGAGAGAGGCGTCAGAGTCCAGGGGCGAGAGACGTGTTGAGGAACGAGAGAGGCAGTCGAGATCCAGGGCAACAGAAGGAAAACACTGCTGAAACACAGGAGATTTTATATATATATATATATAGAGTATATATTGTATATATTCGCATATATGTTATATCTTATATTGCTTTATTTAGTCTATTTATACCTGCATTGTCCTTTCCATCATTGTAACTGAGCTACTGTGTTGAACAATTTCCCTTGTGGATCATTAAAGTTTGTCTAAGTCTAAGTCTAATTATGGGGGAACTTAGTTGGAAATACAGCCGAATTAACTCCTAAACTTGCATTTTCACACACACCTCCAACCACGCGGACACATCCAATGCTCTCTCGTGCACACGAGAAACATATCTAAATAATAATAAATAAAAAATGTTCCCCCGCAAAAAATGTTTTCTCCATGTCCCTTTCGGGGCTCAGTATAAATCACATTATAAAATCAATTATTAAACTTTAAAAAACTATGTATTTATAATAATCAATTTTATAATGTGATTTACAATTAATAAATCGTTTTTTTCTATGCATAATCCATTTAAAAAAATATATTTTTAGGCCATCTCCATGCAACCAGAAAAAGATTTTCTAACTTGTAACTTGTTTTGAAAAAGTCACATTATTATTATTATTATTATTATTATTATTATAATTGTACCATATAATACGTTGCAAGAATCTGTTTGAATGGAGAAACAATGTTGTATTGAATTGTCACCCCAGGAATCAGAATCGGATCACATCAAAACGAATCAAATGGAGCATTTTTAAAAAGATATTCCCATTACATTTATTAAAGTAATGGAAATGTGTGCAAAACTGTTATTTAAGAGCCCTAAATTAGAGGAGCTAGTGGTGGCTCGCTGCGTTCAGCCATTTGTGAAAACTGTCGGCATTACTTTATTTACAATAAATTCATCATTTTTGGAAGTTAAATAATCAATTTTATAATTTTCCATTTCCGAATTGTGATGCACCTAAAAATGTATTAATGTTTCATCAAACATGTATTAACGTTGTTGCCCTAAAGGAAACTGGGTAACACATGGCACCAATAAAAAGCTTAACCTATTGGGAACGGCGTGGCGAAGTTGGTAGAGTGGCTGTGCCAGTAATCTGAGGGTTACTAGTTCAATCCCCACCTTCTACCATCCAAGTCACGTCTGTTGTGTCCTTGGGCAAAACACTTTACCCTTGCTCCTGATGGGTCCTGGGGAGTGCCTTGCATGGCAGCTCCCACTGTCAGTGTGTGAATGGGCGAATGTGGAAATACTGTCAAAGCGCTTTGGGCTCCTTAAAAAGGGGTAGAAAAGCGCTATACAAGTACAACCCATTTACCATTTACCATTGTTACTATAACGATCTACAGCAGGGGTGTCAAACTCAAATACAGAGTGGGCCAAAATTTCAAACGGCCAATTGTATGGCCAAGGTTGAACAAATTAACCTTTTAATAGGGACCCAAACAAGTTTTGCATTAAATATTGAACAAGCAAGGCTTATATAACTTTAGTGACATGCAAAATCCACTTTCAAATAGTAATAATAATAATTTTAAAAAAAATCAATGGCATATCAAATAAAATTTGAATAAAAATTGCATGCCCTTTTTTCTATTTGCAATCTTCTGAGGTAAATATAAAAAATTGTACACAGGCTAATAATAAATTTGAAAATAAAATAACAATAATGAATGAACCAAACATTCAAGCCTTGAAGTAGCAAGAGAAATTGCATGAATAAAACGTTAATTATTGGTCAGTTTGCTGGAAGTTTCCCGGAAGAGTTAGTGCTGCAAGGGCTTCTGGGTATTTGTTCTGTTGTGTTACGATGCGGATGTTCACCCGAAATGTGTTTGTCATTCTTGTTTGGTGTGGGTTCACAGTGTGGCGCATATTAGTAACAGTGCTAAAGTTGTTTATACGGCCACCCTCAATGTGACCTGTATGGCTGTTGACCAAGTATGCCTTGCATTCGCTTGTGCGTGTGCGTGTGTGTAAAAGCCACAAATATCATGTGACACGCTGTTAGTATGGAGGAAAACCGGACGTGACGACAGGTTGCAGAGAACGCTAAAGGCAGTGCCTTAAATGCACGCCCCCAATATAGTTGTCCAGGTGGGAATCGGTAGAAATTCGGGAGAATGGTTGCCCCGGGAGATTTTCGGGAGGGGCAATGAACTTCGGGAGTCTACCGGGAAAATTATGTGAATTAGTGGTGAATGCGGTGTTACAGCGGCACCGACGCTGTATAACACCGGCGGGCCAGCTCTAATGCTAAATTGACATTGCCTCAAGGGCCAAATTAAATTACACGGCGGGCCAGAGTTTGACACCCATGATCTACAGGGTTAATATAGTTGGCTTCTCTTTCTTCCCCTTAATTTATCTGCTTTCTTTTGTATTTCAAGTTATCATTACATATACGCATTGTTGTGAAGTGAAGTGAATTATATTTATATAGCGCTTTTCTCTAGTGATTCAAAGCGCTTTACATAGTGAAACCCAATATGTAAGTTACATTTAAACCAGTGTGGGTGGCACTGGGAGCAGGTGGGTAAAGTGTCTTGCCCAAGGACACAACGGCAGTGACTCGGATGGCGGAAGCGGGAATCGAACCTGCAACCCTCAAGTTGCTGGCACAGCCGCTCTACCAACCGGGCTATGATAAGAGGTAATTATTGTTAATATTCAATATCAATATTATTTCTATGGGTATTTGCATTGCTCTATTTGTAGTGTAATAATGTATTGTCATTTCTGTAGTAAATTAATATTTATTTCATTACCTGCTTTTTTGCTATCACTTTTACCATCATATTTGTACATATCCTTTTTGCTGATGTTGTTCTGTTGTTATTGTTGTGTTGGCTCTTGTTGTTGTTGTCGCTCTGTGTTATCCCTCTCTCGTCCCCGCAATTTCCCCCTCTGTCTTCCTGTTTTTCTCTTTCTATCCCCTCCTGCTCCGGCCCAGCTGCATCAAATAATAATATTTATCCACTTAATAAAGTCAAATACGAATAAGGCAACAAGAGAAGTATCCCACACTTATCTTTTGTAAAGTAAATGTGTACAGCCGATATGGGCATCTACATCAACTATATGATTTGCCTGAGTAGTTAGACAGGACAAAAAAGGGAAAAATAAATAAATAAATAAAAATTTATTATTTCCTAGATCGATTTCGTTCATCTTGTCTTCTGTGTAGATTGTAAAAATATGGTCTTAGTTAAATGCCACACCATAAAACTAATTCACTTTACTATGTGTTAGATGGGACTGTTGGCAATCAAAATGCTCGATGACACGGGAAAAGGTGTCACTCTTGTAGCATAAATGCGAGGGAAAATGTGGCTTTTTGCGTAGAGGAAGCTCACAGAGTGAAAGAAAGACTCCAACTTTTATCAGTGTAGTCATCTTTAACAACATTGCATTCGTCACCATCATGAACATTGTGTGCACGCGTCACGTGCGTATGATTGGTTTTACAAAGCCGCACCTAGCACGGTGTCCTCCCAGTGCAGCAGACGTCAAAAAATGGGAAACAAGTCGTAAAATATGGGAAAAGGGCGATTGGCCAATTATTCAAGGATTACTCATCTGTTGAATTCATGTTTGAGAAAACAGTGGTTGAATAGGCACACTGAATGTTGAAAGACCAGAAAAATTGTTTATTGACAGAACTATTCTATTCAGGTAAACAGTACACAAATAAAAAACTTGCCTTTCGTCCGGCTGTCAGTAACCCGCGGCTCTTTAGTGCCGCCCTGGTGGCACCCTGGAGGATTTTAACAAAAGGATTGGAAATGGAAAAAGATGGGGGGGAAATGATTGAGTCTGTTTTGGGAGCTAGCTTCCTCAGCTAGTGGGTCCATAACGATGTTTTGTTTGATAAACCGATCTTTAAATAAGGTACGTAAGTAAACATTTACAACATATTTATGTGTAAATAACTAATTTCACAACGTACATATCTGCGGCCTATAGTCCGGTGCGGCTAATGTATGGAAAAATATGTTTTCCTTCTAACATATTGTGGGTGCAGCTTTTCTACCAATGTGCTCTGTAGTCCGGCCGGGATACACGCCATATTTTATTTCCAATACTTAAACTCTAAGCTCCTTCTGGTTTCATGGAGATCCCTTTTTTTGTGCACTCCTAATGGACATCCTGGTCAGTGTTCCTCTTTTAGAATTCCATTGTGTTGCAAAATTCCTGAGCTGTCACGAATGACGAGTGTTGCCAACGTTATTTGTTCAATTCAACACATACCCCTCTTTTTCAGCCTGTCACATTGTTCCTTAGACCAAACAACTTAAGTGTCACATTGCCCTCCGCCTGACCTTTCACTAACACTGTACGGCTCATAAACCTCAATGTGTGTCACCCTCAGCCTACCAAGTATCCCCACCAACACTACCTCCATGGCTAAAGCGCTGGCTTTAGCCCCTCCAACACAACTGACCAAACTCAATTACATGTCCCATTTATCTCCGCTGGGGATGTTTGGCCCCGTGGCATCAGTGTAAATCTCTGGTCCCAGTCAATAATCTATTCTCCAACTCATCCAAGGGCCCCCTATTGTTATTAGACATCCGTTTGGCAGTTGAACGATGAATAGTGGGTGGGCAGAGAGGTTGGGGAAACAGAATAAAAAGAAAGTGGAGTGGTCGGAGGTTGTGGGAGACTGCGAAGCCAGAAGCCATCCATCTAGCAAATGACTTCACAGTTCATTGTCGGTTGTAATGCATCTCAGCATCACACATAGCCAGCATTAGGCCGTAGCAGCGGGGCAGCAAAGGTCACGACGGAGCCCCAAAACAAATCTCATTGGCTGTCTCTGGTGGAGGATGGAAAAATTGAACATCCGGAAAGACAAAACGACAACCCTTTTGATTTAAATGATGCAAAGCAGCCAAAGTCAAGACCTATCTCTCAAGAAGAAACATTCATATCAACGTCCCAGGGAAAAAAAGCATATAAGCAGTACCAGAAGTCAAACCAAATCTATCATATCGGACAGATAATTACAGCAGATATCCAAGTATGGGCGGTTGTTGTGCTTTGTATGCGCATATACGAGGAAAACTCGTCTAATTAAACCAGAAGGACATGTTCATCCGGTTGTTGAGAGTCCACTGGTGATGGATGGGATAATGAGTTTCCTGAAGAGCAGCAGACTGGGATAATGAGTTTTATCCAGGAGAGGCTCAGGGGGTACTCGAGGGGAGCGACTGCAGCCCGAGCCGGGTGACAAACAACTCAAGACGCTCAGTCAAGTATGGCTGAAGTTGAGGAACGGAGCACTTTATTTAGTGGGACTGCCTGGTCGAAGGGAAAATGCTCAGGCTGCCTGACATGGCGATATGTTAACATAGGTGCATGATCATTAGGCAAGGCTTCTGATGTGATGCTAAAACATACTGAATGATTGTTCATTCTTAATGTCAATGGCACTCCTACACAGAATCTTCTTCTTTTTTAAGTGAACAGGTTTAGACGGTACAGTTTCAAATACCTACTACCAATGTTCCCTCTAAGTTTTCATGTGTGTGAGCAAACGCAAGTGGAGCAAGTTCAATTCCTTATTATTATAATCAAATGACAGCAGTCATTTCCATGAAATTATTTTCTAATATAAATGTTTTGGCCCAGTTATAATGACAATAACAAAACATATTGTTTTTTCATGAGCTGTGGACTAGTACTGTATGTCTGGGTGGAGATCCTGCTTTGCAAATACTTTTTACCCCTTTCAGACGTCGTGTTTTCTTCACATTTGCATGTTGCACAAAGTAATTTAGGCATGGGATCATGTGTACATTCCTGTAACTTTCTGCGTGTAATATATATATTTTTATTAGTATTTCTTTAATTTAATAACGACATTTCATGATTAATGTTTATGAATTAAGATTCTTAATAAATGACAGTAGAATAAGCACACATTTAATTTAATCGGCATGGAACTACACTTTATGTGTGGTGTTGGGAATGTCCGACTTTTTGTGTGGTCTTAAAGACATCACTCGCTAAGTGTCTTATGTTCATGTGTAGGCGCATGTGAGAAAGAGAGCGGCTGTTGGAGATATAACAGATGACAAAGTTGGTTTTGGTGTGGTTTGTACGGCAGAAAATGACCAGGTTTGGCAAGATTTTTTTTTTTTTGCCAATGTTTTGGTCATGTGTTTATGGCCGACAATAATCTGTTTTGATCAAGAAAAGGATCAATGGAATTCATGTCCTCCGTAAGGGTCTCGACAGACGTTACAATAATTGAAGGGTGATGACGAAAACTGTTTTATCTGTTGTGACCGCGTCGTCAGTTACATTGGAAATTGTTACGCGCTTATTTTTTAAATTCGATTTAATGCATGGTATAGATTTCCCGTGCACAGAGGAAGGTGTGAGCTGTGCGTAATTGCACAGGCGCGCACCTTAGAGGGAACGTTGCCTACTACCACTGCAGTTGGAAATTGGCTTTGTAGCTACAACCAACGCATTAAAAGTACATGTATTTATGTAGAATATATATATATATATATATATATATATATATATATATATATATGTATATATATATATATGTATATATATATATATATTTATTTATATATATATATATATATATATATATATATATATATATATATATATATATATATATATATATATACATATATATATTCATCCTCCGCTGTTGCCATTTGTATTATATAGTAGTGTAAAGTTCTTACTTATATCTGTCAGTAAACGGGCCATGAAAGGTGTAGTGAGTTTACATAATTCACCCAAAGAACTTTAGTTATTAGAGAGTTCCGGTCGGACACATTTCCAGCGTTGTTGATGTTTATGGAGAAGGATGTGCTGCTCCGTTATTGATTTAAGTAAAGTCTGAAAATAATTTAGACACTTGTGAAGTGAATTATATTTACATAGCGATTTTCTCTAGTGATTTAAAGCGCTTTACATAGTGAAAACCCAATATCTAAGTTACATATAAACTAGTGTGGGTGGCACTGGTAGCAGGTGGGTAAAGTGTCTTGCCCAAGAACACAACGGCAGTGACTAGGATGGCAGAAGCGGAGATCGAACCTGGAATCCTCAAGTTGCTGGCATGGCCACTCTACCAACCGAGTTATACCACGCCAGTTAGTTCCATATTTTGAAACTTCTTCCACTCCCGTCCTTGCCCGCTACCCCGCTACAACAAAGATGAAAACACTGCCGAAAGTGAGCCAAGTAAACGGCGACTCCAGAAGCGACTGTCAGAAAGCGGCTTGAATATGACTTTTAAAACATAATCTATGCAACATTTTGACCAAAAAAACATCATTACATGTTATGTAGACCACAAGGAAGTGTTCTCAATACATAAAAAAATAAAATAAATAATAATATGACTCTTTTAATGCGGCCTATAATTTGGTGCGCCTTATATATGAAAAAAGATCGAAAATAGACCATCCATCGGCAGTGCGCCCTATGGTCCGGAAAATATGGAACTTCAAGCAAATTTGTTACCGGCCCAGTTTTTTTTCATTTTTAAAATAAAACTTGGTTAAAAATTTCAGCGTGCAATCAGGTCATTTTTTAGGATATTTAATTGTGATATGAATGATGGTCACAATATCTGCTGTATGAAATGTTACATCGCTGAATAAAAACACACACACAAAAAAAAAAAAAAGACTGCAAAAAAACCCCAACACATTAAACAAGTAGGATGCATGGTGCGGCCTAATGATACGGCCTGTTCGACATCGCGACAAGCCATCCTGTGTGATGCAATAAAGCGACGCCAGCAGCTTTACAGTGGTCATAAAGGGACAATGAAGAGACTTCTTACTGACGCTTTATGTCGGCCGGCAGCTGCTGCTGGTTCCAGCCTGTGCAAGTTACGGACATGGACAGGGAAAAAAAAAACTGTGAAAGAAACTCCCAACTTGTTTACTAAACTGTACAACAGTTTGAAAAAGAAACTAGTTCGACACAAAGATTACATACTGCACCGTAGCGATGCACGGATAGGCAATTATATCATCCGCAACCGCATCACCAAAGTCGTCATCGACCCGCCGTTCACCCGAACCAACATTTGATCAGAACCGCAACTGCCCGATACCCGCCCGTTGAAATACATCAGAGGTCGGCCACTTTTACCTCTCAGAGTTATATATATCCGTTTCACAGAATAATGAAGACAATGGGAGCCGCTAACGTCCTCGCAAATATCCAATGACATTCATCCTGATGACAAGTATAAGGGCGTGCTGTGTAGCCATTGCCTTTGACACCTTCAACAACATGTATAAACCGAATGTTAGTCCAGCAACATGTTGAATGCAGTTTCAGCTATCACACGTACAAGATTGAAAGGCATACTGGGTGATACAGAGTACACTGATGGTTGTGATATAAACAATTGTAACACTCTTACTAATATGCGCCACGCTGTGAAGCCACACCAAAGATTCTGGGTATTTGTTGTGTTGCGTTTATGTTGTGTTACTGGGAGGATGTTCTCCCGAAATGTGTTTCTCAATCTTGTTTGGTGTGGCTTCACAGCGTGGCGCATATTACTAAGAGCGTTAAAATTGTATATATCACAACCATTAGTGTACTCTGTGTCACCCAGTATGCCTTGCACTCGTGTTCGTGTGTCTGTGGAAGCCACACACATTTTGCCGGACTGAAAAGTGAATTGTACATGCTGTAAAAGATTAGATTAGATTAGATTAGATTAGATAGTACTTTATTTATTCCGTCAGGAGAGTTCCTTCAGGAAAATTACAATTTTCAGCACAATCCCATTCAAGATCAGACAAACATTACAGGGAGACAAAACAGGATCGCTGACTGGTCTGCCGGCTTCCAGCGCCCCTTACAAAAAAGATGACATACGGGTAAACAGGGTGGGAGAAAAGAATAGAAGATTAAAATTAAAAAAAATAAAAATAAAAATAAAAATAAATCGGTCTTAGCCTGGGCCCTGGAGTGGGGGTGCAGACTGAGGCCAAGGGAAAAAAAACAAAAACAAACAACTCATAGCCATAATACACATCCCTCTTACATGTGTGTAAGAGGGAAACATCAAACATCAAAGAACACAGAGGACATTAAAGACATTAAAGCAGCAGATACAACCAGACACTTCTACATACAGCTATGAATAAAAAGTAAAATTATCATATACACTGTGGTGGCCTCTGCGGTGTTTCACGCCATTGTCCGCTGGGGAGGAGTGAGCATGGCCAGAGACAGAAGCAGACCCAACAAAGCAACCAAGACAGCCGACTCCACTCTCGGCCAATGTCCTGTCCGCATGGATGAGCGAGGATACGTCCAAGGTGACTGAGGTCTCCGACACCTGCTCACCCAGTCGAGACACCGCGGAGCCTCTCCGTCCCAGCGCTCAGTGCTAGCTCCGCAGCCCTGTCCCCTCATCCGCATCTCCTCCAGTCCCTCCAAACAGACTCCGGTGTAGTAGAGACCCAGCAGCTGGTCTCCATGGCCAAAAGGCTTCCGGGAGGCAGATCCAAAAGTCCACAAAAAAAGCACCACAGAGGTCACGAAAGTGCCACCCCTTGTCACACAGTCCCAAAGGGTCCCAGACCAAAATGCAAAAAAATATAATAACACATGAAAACAAGAGGGAAACACAAAAGGATGACACAAGAGCACAGAGCTCCTGCCTACAGCAGCCACTACAGCAGCGCCATCTTGGAAAAAAAAAAAAAAAAAAAAAAAGGTGGCAAAGTCAATAGCTTTATAGCATGCCCTAATGCTTATTAACTGGGTGACTGCCGGCAGTCATTTTAGAGAATGTTTGGGTCTCCTATTGTATTCTTCGCTTTGTGACACGGGTCTTGAATGGCTCTTTGAATGGCAAAGGATACCGATCCCGGAACCATGTATATCAAATATTTCCAGATGGTTCAACCGCCACCTGCCACCCGCCCGAATCTAATTAAAATCTATTTTTTCGTCATGTCACCCGCCGGACCCGCGGTTTATCCGCGGACTCCGCGGATGAGACCGCAAACCGCTCATCTCTACTGCACTGATACTCTACTGATTATTAGTCGGGGTGTGATTCTTTGGGCACCTAACGATTCCATCCGATTCCTGGTGGGACAATTCGAGTCAGAATCGATTCTCGATTCAAATCAATACTGGCAATGTCTTATTTGGCATAATAAATATGATTAAACAGTTAGAAAAACTCCTTCTGGTTGCAGAAAGATGGCCTAAAAATGTGTCTTTAAAAATTGATTCCTATTAAAAAATAAAAAAAATCATTACATTTTTGAAAATAATTCATCAATTTTGAATCAGGATAAGTAAAAATCGCAATTCTGATATGAATACTTTTTATTTTTTTGTTTTATTGGGAAAAATTGCACGGTGAAACAGGGGTTAGTGCGTCTGCCTCACAATACGAAGGTCCTGAGTTCAGTCCCGGGCTCGGGATCTTTCTGTGCGGGGTTTGCATTTTCTCCCCCTGATTACGTGGGTTTCCTCCGGGTATTGCGGCTTCCTCCTACCTCCAAAAACATGCACCTGGGGATAGGTTGATTGGCAACACTACCGTTTTTTCGGACTATAAGTCGCAGTTTTTTTCATAGTTTGGCCTGGGGTGCGACTTATGCTCAGGAGCGACTTATGTGTGAAATTATTAACACATTACCAAAAAATATTAAATAATGTTATTTAGCTCATTCACGTAAGAGACAAGACGTATAAGATTTCATCAGATTTAGCAATTAGGAGTGGCAGATCGTTTGGTAAACGTGTAGCGTGTTGTAAATGTTTTTGTTATTTGAATGACACTTAGTATATGTTACGTTAACATATCAGGCAACTTCTCAGTTGGTTATTCAATATAACGTACACTTATTCAGCCTGGTGTTCACTATTCTTCATTTATTTTAAATTGCCTTTCAAATGTCTATTCTTGGTGTTGGGTTTTATCAAATAAATTTCCCCCAAAAATGTGACTTATACTCCAGTGCGACTTATATATGTTTTTTTTTCTTCTTTATTATGCATTTTCGGGAGGTGCGATTTATACTCCGGAGCGACTTATACTCCGAAAAATACGGTAAATGGTCCTTAGTGTGTGAATGTGAGTGTGAATGTTGTCTGTCTATCTGTGTTGGCCCTGCAATGAGGTGGCAACTTGTCCAGGGTGTACCCCTCCCTTCTGCCCGAAACGCAGCTGAGATAGGCTCCAGTGACCCCCCGCGACCCCGAAAGGGACTAGCAGTAGAAAATGGATGGATATTGGGAAAAAATACCGTATCCCATTTGTTGACAATAATGTATGTGATGTATCATAGTGTAACTGTATGCATGTTAAAATAACAAAAAAAAAACCAATATCGTAGACCATGGGTGTCAAACTCTGGCCCGCGGGCCAAATTTGGCCCGCCATGTAATTTCTCTTGGCCCTTGAGGCAATATCAAATTAACATTAGAGCTGGCCCGCCGATGTAACACCGCATTCACCGCTAATACTCTTACTTGCCAACCCTCCCGAATTTACTGGGTGAGTCCCGAAGTTCAGTGTCCCTCCCGAATTTCATCCCAGGCAACAATATTGGGGGTGGGCCTTAAAGGCACTGCCTTTGGCGTCCTCTACAACACGTCGCCACGTCCGCTTTTCCTCCATACAAACAGCGTGCCGGCGCAGTCACATAATATATGCGGCTTATACACACACACAAGTGAATGCAAGGCATACTTGGTCAACAGCCATACAGGTTACACTGAGGGTGGCCGTATAAACAACTTTAACACTGTTACAAATATGCGCCACACTGTGAACCCACACCAAACAAGAATTACATATTTTGGGAAAACATCCGCACCGTAACACAACATAAACACAACAGAACAAATACCCACAATCCCTTACAGCACTAACTCTTCCGGGACGCTACAATATACACTCCCCTGCTATCACCACCTCAACCCCGCTGCCGAAAAGAGGCATTCCATTTTTATTTAAATGTTATTTGATATGCCATTGATATTTTTTAATTATTATTTTTATTTGAAACTCGATTTTGCATGTCACTATAAAGTTATGTACTGTAAGCCTTGCTTGTTCAAGATTCAATGCAAAACTTGTTTGGGTCCCTATTAAAAGGTTAATTTGTTCAACCTCGGCCCGCTGCTTTGTTCGGTTTAAAAGTTTGGCCCACTCTGTATTTGAGTTTGACACCCCTGCCATAGACCAATGTGATAAAATTTAAATTTAAATATATATTTTTTATAATATTTTTGAACATTTTCATTTAAAATCGGGATAAGTAAGAATTGTGATTCAGATGACTTTAGTACACTCTTAATAGTGTTTGGAAATACGGCATTACAGTTTTTCTAGTAACACGTTATGTAATAATTGCTTGTATGCACGTTAAAACGCCGTTACTGATATATTTGATGTAACGTAGCTATTTGTGATGCGGACAAGACCGCTTTAGAATTCCAGCAAGTTCCCTTTTAAGACTACTATGGTGGAAAAATGAACATTAATAATAAAAGTGAGAATCATCAACAATAATAATCCCGTTTGTGGACAAGGAGAGAAAACATTCCACAAGCGCTGCAGTGAACAATATCTTTCCAGTCGGCACACAACCACTGCTGAGCTAAAGCAATGAGCGATTCAATTGGCAACATCGCGCACATCTCTCAATCATCATCAATCTTTATTGCAGACCTTAAGATCCATTAAACATATAAAAACACAATACAAAACATTAAAAAACTAAACAAACAAAAAAAAACATAAAGCCCAAATGTCAGTTTCTAACATACAAACATGTGTGCCAATGGTTCCACAGTCCAGATGAGTACCTAACAGAACTGCAGCCAGGGTTTGTTAACACAGTGATTATGTCATTTTCAGACTCAGATGCCCGACACATAAACTTGTACATAAGGTTGCGTAGCAACGCTGAAAAAGTGCGCACCCCAACACTAACAAACATCTGGCTTGCACTGACGGTTATTGGAATTCCCAAGAGAAGCCACATACAATTATTATAAGCAACCTGCAGCTTCTGAAAGCTTTTCTGCTTATACTTTACCCACAGGGGGGCAGTATTCAAAGGAATGCAATAGGCTCTGAATAAGTTGATCTTTACATCATTTGTACAATAATAAAAAAAAATTCTCGGCATGTTGGCTTGGGCATACAGCATACGCCGCTGTCTGTATAGGTCATCATCATCACCCAATAGATCAGTAATGATGTGCCCCAGATTCTTAGTTTTATCACACATACTCAGCACCTGTACTGACAGATAGAATGAAAGAAAAGAGATCATTGTCTTCTCTTGTTCTACATATCATAATGACAGTCTTCTTTGCATTATATTTCACATAATTTTTTAAACCACAATCTGTACATATATTCACCAGCTGTTGAAAGCCAGCACTGCTAGGAGACAGGATGGCTAAATCATCCGCATACATCAGATGATTAACCACAGTATTACCAAGTACACATCCTGTTCTACAGGTATTGAGCTGGACAGATAGGTCATTCATATACAGATTGAAGAGGGCAGGGGAGAGAATTCCCCCTGGCCTACCTCGTTCCCTACCTTAAATGTTGGTGAGCATTTATCGCCCCATCTGATCTACATGCTATGATTAGCATCCAATATGACAGAATTTTAAAGATAATATCAGGCACGCCCCTTTCTTTCAGTTTAACTGCATACACCAAATGTATGACTGTTGGAAAAATAGTAATGCAATAATTACCTTCCCGAGTAATTAACTACCATTATCTATTTAAAGTTAATTCAGCTAGTATTTCAATTACTTTTTGGGGAGAAGTAACAAGTAACTGTAATGAATTACTTTGTAAAATAAATTTTATTAAGTCTCGAGTTTTTGTGGGTTGTAAATATAGGCTTGTACGTCCCCCACATAGGAGCTTAGTTTGGGAATTATTGTTTTAATCCTCCTCTGCCATGTTTACCTTCCCGCCTTGGACGGGTTGCTCTGAAAACTAATTTTGTTTTACTTTATAAGTGCAATGACAATAAAATTCATTTCTATTCTACTTTATTCTGTTCAAAATAACTTGCAAATAACAAAATTAGAAAAGGAAGAACTCCTTCATGATTGTAAGTACCGTAATTTCTGGACATACCTTAATTGTTTCCAAACAGTGTCTGTAACACAGCAGTAAAACGGGTGATCAAACAAAACATAAGTCGTCGTCATGGACCCACTAGCTGCACAAGCTAGCCCTCCAATCAGCTAAACAGACTCAATAACTCCACGGTGACGTTTTGGTATATATACTGAGGAATTTGTGAAACTTAAACAATACAAAAAGAATGCCATTGTAAATTAATAATACCAACACAGACACTTGTATGCGTGGTACAATATTGGCTAATGATGCTAGTTTTATTTTGTTTAACCGTACAAATATGCATTAAAACAGACATTACACATGGGACAGTTTAGTAAGTAAGAGTTTTTTTTAGTTATATTATACAACTTACAAACGTTGCTTGGAGTGATGAATGAAGAACCGTTATGAGTAGGAACGCTATGGACGCCTCGAAGATGGAAACAAACTTCTACTTCCAGTTGAAGGCTCAGTCTAAACAGAAATGGCACTTCAGCACTGCAGCACGTGCAGTCAGCGAACTTGTCCAAAAGATGGCGCCACAGCACAAAAAATAACATACCTTTTCAGTGTCTTTGGTTGTTTGTTTTTTTTCCCCAACTATTTGCAATATGGCTGCCAGCGAAGAAAAGCCCACAAATTAGCTGCAATGTTTCCTAAGTCGCAGGGTTCAAAAGATAAGAAAAAAGTAGCGGCTCATTGTTTGGAATTTGCAGCAATTACCAAAGAATGCAATTATTGCGCAGCTGGGATCATGTTTTTCTCCATTAAAATACAATTTGGTACAATACAGTATTCAATCCCTTCAAAATAGTAAATAATTATATTACCGTCATTATTCTGTAAGTCCCAATACTGTTGTAGATACACAAAGTGCAATGCTCATTGTATTAAAGTTCTTTAAATCCTCACCAGGGAGGTTCAGTAATATTTTCCAAATATATTACATCAATTTTTTAAGATGCAAGTTTCCCTTTATTGCCCTTCCACCCTAATAGTAAAATTAAATATTTGAGATGTACAATATAATGTGATTATGAGGGCTATAAACACAAAAATAAATTGCACTTCTTTTAAAACGAAGCGATATATATTAACTATTGTCATCTGTTGATATTAAACCTAACACACACACACACACACACACACACACACACACACACACACACACACACACACACACACACACACACACACACACACACACACACACACACACACACACACACACACACACACACACACACACACACACACACACACACACACACACACACACACACACACACACACACACACACACACACACACACACACACACACACACACACACACACACACACACACACACACACACACACACATACGTGTTTGGGTGACATATGAGGACTTATGACAAAAACGTGACATATGGGGACATGCCTTTCCAATGGTCCTACAGGCCTGGGACTCAGACGGTTAGTGAACCAGAATTTTAGAAACACAGTGGTCTATTGAGATTTTTGCAACTCTTTTGTTTTTTTATGAACCTGATTTTTATGGTACATATGAGGACTTGTCAGGTTTAGGTGACAAATGAAGACCAGAGTGTTTAAGATTTCAAGTTTATGTGACATATGACGACCATGACATCACAGAGTGTTTAAGATTTCAGGTTCATGTGACATATGACAACCATGACGTCACAGAGTGTTTAAGATTTCAAGTTTATGTGACATATGATGACCATGACGTCACAGAGTGTTTAAGATTTCAAGTTTGTGAAATATGACAACCATGACATCACAGAGTGTTTAAGATTTCAGGTTCATGTGACATATGAGGCTAATGACATCAGAGACTTAACAAAACCACCTGAGTTGGTTTAGTTGATGTGTTGTCATTTAAAAAAAAAATCCCAATCCCATGCTACTGTAATCTAAAACCAAGAAGAGTTTAAAAGAAACATGGGTAAAAATGTAATTGTCGAGTAAGTGTAACTGAATTGTTTTTGTGGATTTTGTCGCTAAGAATTATCTGGAATAAATACAAAACGCTTGCTGTTTATTTTGCTTTTTTAATTGCTGGTAACATACTCAAACTACCACAGAAGATGTGGGAAAACATTTTTTTTTTCCTTTTTTAAATATAATTCTGTTATGGATGTAGTACTTGATGTCAAGCCAATCTCTGTCCTGTAGAGTTACTAGTTCTTTATGGAGGCAGGCTTCACAATCTTTTTTACCTGGTACTTTGTTGCCAGTTACAAAATGCAACATGTGTCATTCAACTGCTTCCACTTCTTCCCCTTTGCAGCTGTCATAAAGGAGACAAAATACAATTTCTTACTGAAGGAATAATGACTATAACACAGTGAAAAGGTGCAAAACGTAATATAATATTCTAGTAAATGATGTGGATTATTTATTTACCCCGCTTTGGAGTGGACCAAGTGGAAGAAGCTTGAGACATACCCACTTCCAGCGATTTGTCCTGCTGTCAATCTGAAAGGAAGAATTAGAAAACTGTAAAAGTAAACTTTTAACATATTGTGCTTTGTGAAGCAGCGGAGTATATGTGTTGTCCATCTATTTATCAATAATGCAGACGAGGAGTGTTGGCTGAGTTCTTAACGTTTGCTTTCAGAGCGTGCATATAACAACATACAAGATGCCGTCATGGCGACACAACCTATCCCGGGCTACCACGCATGCTCGTCACTCCTGTTGCATGCTGGGTAGGGTAGTTCTTTTTTCCCCTGGCTCATAACATCACAATATAGTACCATGTATATGCGTTCAGTTTATCAAAGCACCAAGCAAACAGATATTGTCATAATTATTTTAAGTGCATTACGCAGAATAAACACAACATTATTAATATTGCTACTAAGGATAATTTGATCAAAAATTCCCTAAAACAGCCCACTACCTATAATATAAGTTTTTTAAACATAAGATCCCTGATAAAAAAAAAATGTTTCTGCTGTTACCTCAGAAATTGCCTGTTCAGATGTTATGATTGTGGCTCAGAGATTTGTATGTAGATTATATTTATTTTCCATAACAAACAGGATAACTTAAATACCCTGGCAGTGGCAATAAGCTTAAATGTTTGTATTTACATTTTTTGAGTTGATTTTCATAAAATATGCTATTTAACTGCTACTGTTTAACAAGGACTGATTTAAATTGTGTTTGCACAACAAATGTTTTGGCGCTTTTGTTCATGTGGGAGAATATTCCAATAAAGGTGCACTACACACTACTTTCGAATTCATTATTGGGCTTTGCGTATACAATGCAGTTAATCGCGATTAATAAGAGAAATAGTGCGATTAACTTCGATTAAAAATTTTAATCGTTGCCCAGCCCTAATATATATACAAAAAAATTGGGAAAATTGTGTTAGATGTAAATATAAACTGAATACAATGATTTGCAAATCCTTTTCAACCCATATTCAATTGAAAGCATTACAAAGACAACATATTTGATGTTCAAACTCAAACTTTTTTTTTTTTGCAAATAATAATTAACTTTGAATTTCATGGCTGCAACACGTGCCAAAGTAGTTGGGAAAGGGCATGTTCACCACTGTGTTACATCACATTTTCTTTTAACAACACTCAATAAACGTTTGGGAACTGAGGAAACTAATTGTTGAAGCTTTGAAAGTGGAATTCTTTACCATTCTTGCTTGATGTACAGCTTAAGTTGTCGTGTTTTACGCTTCATAATGCGCTACACATTTTCGATGGGAGACATGTCTGGACTGCAGGCGGGCCAGGAAAGTACTCGCACTCTTTTACTACGAAGACACGCTGTTGTAACACGTGGCTTGGCATTGTTTTGCTGAAATAAGCAGGGGCGTCCATGATAATGTTGCTTGGATGACAACATATGTTGCTCCAAAACCTGTATGGACCATTCAGCATTAATGGTGCCTTCTCAGATGTGTAAGTTACCCATGCTTTGGGCACTAATACACCCCCATACCATCACACATGCTGGCTTTTGAACTTTGCGCCGGATGGTTATTTTCCTCTTTGTTCCGGAGAACACCACGTCCACAATTTCCATATATAATTTGAAATGTGGACTCGTCAGACCACAGAACACTTTTCCACTTTGCATCAGTCCATCTTAGATGAGCTCGGGCCCAGCGAAGCCCGCGGCGTTCCTCTGTCTTGTTGATAAATGGCATTTGCTTTGCATAGTAGAGTTTTAACTTGCATTTACAGATGTAGCGACCAACTGTAGTAACTGACAGTGGTTTTCTGAAGTATTTCTGAGCCCATGTGGTGATATCTTTTACACACTGATGTCGGTTTTTAATGCAGTACATCGCTTACGTGCAGTGATTTCTCCAGATTCTCTGAACCTTTTGATAATTTTACGGACCGTAGATGGTAAAATCCCTAAATTCTTTGCAAAAAAAATGTTTAGCAGTTTTAACATCAAATATGTTGTCTTTGTAGCATATTCAACAGAATTGGGGTTGAAAATTCTTTGCAAATCATTGTATCCTGTTTATATGTACATCTAACACAATTTCCCAACTCATATGGAAACGGGGTTTGAATGTATTTATATATACATAGCCTATTATTTGCGCACTATTTACAAGTTATGTACCAAAAACACGACCACCGAAAAAATACTTTGATCAATGAAAACAGCGCTGCAGAAACCGGCTGTAAACAAGAGGCACTGCATTTTCTGAATTGAAACACTCATTTTAAAGCTTTGACATTAACATTTTAACACACACTAATCTGGTTCAGAAAATATGAGGACCTTATATGAAACACACCTAGGTCTTTCTTGGTTCAAACAATATGAGGACATGACGAGTGCTCACATGTAGAATTTATGTTGTTGACTTGTAACATCTCCTGTTTTGCTAAACATGAGTTCCAAACTCCCTACTGACTAACATGGATGTACCCTTACGAAAATGTTGTCATATAAACTGATCTGTGAGAGATTAAAATTAATAAATGTCTTTCAAAATATAGGTTGGGTCAAATTTAGAGCAGATATAGTAAAAATAGACATGTAATAACCTGTTGGAGGGATGAAGTCGGTTTATGGCTGTCATCTGAATCTAGAGAATGTTGAGATAGAACCTCAACAGTTGGTTTCTGCAACAAAACACAAAAATATAATGTCATAACTAATTAATTATAACATTCTCACCACTTTTTGTTGATAAAAATCCGAGCATACAATGCCAGATAAAGGGTAAAGATTATTACAGAGTTTCAGCTCTTAGACAATTCATTAAGAATGTAACACACACAAAAATCTGGTTCAGAAAATATGAGGACATGAATTGAGACACTCATTTTAAAGCTTTGACATTAACATTGTAACACACATTTTCAGGTTCAGAAAATATGAGGACCTTATATGAAACACACCTAAGTCTTTCTTGCTTCAAACAATATAAGGACATGACGAGTGCTCACATGTAGAATTTATGTTGTTGACTTGTAACATCTCCTGTTTTGCTAAACATGAGTTCTAAACTTTCTACTGACTAACATGGATGTACCCTTGCAAAAAAGTTGTCATATAAACTGATCTGTGAGAGATTAAAGTAAATAAATGTCTTTCAAAATATAGGTTGGGTCAAATTTAGAGCAGATATAGTAAAAATAGACATGTAATAACCTGTTGGAGGGATGAAGTCAGTTAATGGCTCACATCTGAATCTGGAGAATGTTGAGATGGAACCTCAACAGTTGGTTTCTGCAACAAAACACAAAAATATAATGTCAGAACTAATTAATTATAACATTATCAGCACTTTTTGTTGATAAAACTCTGAGCATACAATGCCAGATAAATAGTAAAGATTATTACAGAGTTTCAGCTCTTAGACAATTAATTAAGAATATAAAACACACTAAAATCTGGTTCAGAAAATATGAGGACCTGAATTGAAACACACATTTTAAAGCTTGGACATTAACATTGTAACACACACTAATCTGGTTTAGAAAATATGAGGACCTTATATGAAACACACCTAAGTCTTTCTTGGTTCAAACAATATAAGGACATGACGAGGGGTCACATGTAGAATGTATGTTGTTGACTTGTAACATCTCCTGTTTTGCTAAACATGAGTTCCAAACTCCTTACTGACTAACATGGATGTACCCTTACGAAAATGTTGTCATATAAACTGATCTGTGAGAGATTAAAATTAATAAATGTCTTTCAAAATATAGGTTGGGTCACATTTAGAGCAGATATAGTAAAAATAGACTTGTAATAACCTGTTGGAGGGATGAAGTCGGTTTATCGCTCACATCTGAATCTGGAGAATGTTGAGATAGAACCCCAACAGTTGGTGTCTGCAACAAAACACAAAAATATAATGTCAGAACTAATTAATTATAACATTAACAACCACTTTTGGTTGATAATATTCTGATCATATAATTCTACATAAACAGTAAAGATTTTTATAGCGTTTTAGCTCTTAGACTATTATTTAAGAATGTAACATTCACTAAAATGTGGTTCAGAAAATATGAGGACCTGGATTGAAACACTCATTTTAAAGCTTTGAATTAAACATTGTAACACACACTAATGTGGTTCAGAAAAATATGAGGACCTTATATGAAACACACTGAAGTCTTTTTTAGTTCAAACAATATGAGTACATGACAAGTGATCACATATAGAATTCATGTTGCTGACCTGTAACATCTCCTGTTTTGCTAAACATGAGTTGTAAATTCCACAGACTAACACGGATGTACGCTTAAAAAATGTTGTCATATAAACTGATCTGTGAGAGGTTAAAAGGATTAAATGTCTTTTGAAGTATAGGTTGTGTCAAGTTTTTAGCAGATATAGGGCAGCACGGTGGGTCAGGGGTTAGTGCATGTGCGTCACAAATCGAAGGTCCTGAGTAGTCCTGAGTTAAATCCTGGGCTCGTGATCTTTCTGTGTGGAGTTTGCATGTTCTCCCCGTGACTGCGTGGGTTCCCTCCGGGTACTCCGGCTTCATCTTACCTCCAAAGACATGCACCTGGGGATAGGTTGATTGGCAACACTAAATTGGCCCTAGTGTGTGAATGTGAGTGTAAATGTTGTCTATTTGTGTTGGCCGTGTAATGAGGTGGCGACTTGTCCAGGGTGCACTCCGCCTTCCGCCCGAATGCAGCTCAGATAGGCTCAAGCACACCCCGCCAACCCAAAAAAGGGACAGGTAGTAGAAAATGGATGGATGGATGGATAGTAAAATAGTCAAGAAATAACCTGTTGGAGGGATGAAGTCGGTTTATCGCTCACATGAATCTGGAGAATGTTGAGATAGAACATCAACAGTTGGTGTCTGCAACAAAACACATAAAAATAATGTTAGAACTTATTAATTATAACATTATCAGCACTTTTTGTTGTTAACATTATGAGCATATAATGCCAGATAAATAGTAAAGATATTTATAGAGGGTTTCTGTCTCTTGTCCCGCTCATGTCTTGAGATGAACTTCCCTCGGTACTTGACCACAAAAGAACTTTTTTAAATTGATGCAAGAGCAAATACACCATATCCTGATAAAACAGTTTATCAATTAACAATGTTTGGAGAATCTATTTTAAAAAAGGAATAATTATAGTCGTTACTTGACTAAAAATTCAATTACAAACAGAATTACTCTTTCATAAATGTAAATAATTATTAAATTAAGTACAAACCCCGTTTCCATATGAGTTGGGAAATTGTGTTAGATGTAAATATAAACAGAATACAATGATTTGCAAATCTTTTTCAACCCATATTCAGTTGAATATGCTACAAAGACAACATATTTGATGTTCAAACTGATAAACATTTTTTTGGTGCAAATAATCATTATCTTTAGAATTTGATGCCAGCAACACGCAACAAACAAGTTGGGAAAGGTGGCAATAAATACTGATAAAGTTAAGAAATGCTCATCAAACACTTATTTGGGACATCCCACAGGTGTGAAGGCTAATTTGGAACAGGTGGGTGCCATGATTGGGTATAAAAACAGCTTCCCAAAAAATGCTCAGTCTTTCACAGGAAAGGATGGGGCGAGGTACACCCCTTTGTCCACAACTGCGTGAGCAAATAGTCAAACAGTTTAAGAACAACGTTTCTCAAAGTGCAATTGCAAGAAATTTAGGGATTTCAACATCTACGCTCCATGATATCATCAAAAGGTTCAGAGAATCCGGAGAAATCACTCCACGTAAGCGGCATGTCTGGAAACTAACATTGAATAACCGTGACCTTCCATCCCTCAGACGGCACTGTATCAAAAACCGACATCAATCTCTAAAGGATATCACCACATGAGTTCAGGAACACTTCAGAAAACCACTGTCACTAAATACAGTTTGTTGCTATATCTGTAAGTGCAAGTTAAAGCTCTATATTATGCAAAGCGAAAGCCAATTATCAACATCCAGAAACGCCGCCGGCTTCTCTGGGCCCGAGATCATCTAAGATGGGCTGTTGCAAAGTGGAAAGGCGTTCTGTGGTCTAACGAGCCCACATTTCAAATTATTTTTGGAAATATTGGACACCGTTTCATCCGGACCAAAGGGGAAGCGAACCATCCAGACTGTTATCGACGCAAAGTTCAAAAGCCAGCATCTGTGATGGTATGGGGGTGCATTAGTGCCCAAGGCATGGGTAACTTACACATCTGTAAGTTACCCATCTGTTTGGAACAACATTTGCTGCCATTTAAGCGCCGACTTTTTCATGTACGCCCCTACTTATTTCAGCAAGACAATGCCAAGCCACATTCAGCACGTGTTCAGCTTCATAAAAAAAGAGTGCAGGTACTTTCCTGGCCGGCCTGCAGTCCTATCAAAAATGTGTGGTGCATTATGAAGCGTAAAATACGACAGAGGAGACCCCGGACTGTTGAACGACTGAAGCTCTACATAAAACAAGAATGGGAAAGAATTCCACCTTCCAAGCTTCAACAATTAGTTTCCTCAGTTCCCAAACGGTTATTGAGTGTTGTTGAAAGAAAAGGTGATGTAACACAGTGGTGAACATGCCCTTTCCCAACTACTTTGGCACGTATTGCAGCCATGAAATTCTAAGTTAATTATTATTTGTAAAAAAAAATATTCCGTTTGGATTTACATCTAACACAATTTCCCAGCTCATATGGAAACGGGGTTTGTAATTAATGTGTTACTTGAAAAAGAAAAGTTTTAAATATCTAGCATATGCAGTTGAGAGACATTTCATGAGAGCAGAGTGTGTGTGTGTGCCTTTAAAAAGCTGTGCCTTTTGCCAAGTGACGTGGGACTTCAGCGCCCAGACATAGCAGAATAGTTCAGCTGTATTTTTTAGCTTAGCAGTGGCAGTTAAGATAGTTCTGTTGAATGTTTTTGTTTGCGTGTGGATGAGGCCTCTTTCTATTTGATATCGTGTTCGTAATTACTTCCGGGGGTTGCTTTCATTAGTAAAAAGATATTACCTGCACTAAACCTTTTGTGCTTCTAACGCTGTCTTGTTGACATACAATCACATCAAAAGTAGCATGCCACGTTACATAAAACGAATCGTAACAGCGTTGTAGCGTACATAAAAGTTATTAAATTACTCGTTACCGGTAAAAGTAACAGCATTAGTAACATCGTTTTCATATACCGCTGTTATACCATCCATCCATCCATCCATCATGTTCCGCTTTTCCGAGGTGGGGTCGCGGTGGCAGCAGCTTAAGCAGGGAAGCCCAGACTTCCCTCTCCCCAGCCACTTCGTCTAGCTCTTCCCGGGGGATCCCGAGGCGTTCCCAGGCCAGCCGGGAGACATAATCTTCCCAACGTGTCCTGGGTCTTCCCCGTGGCCTCCTACCGGTTGGACGTGCCCTAAACACCTCCCTAGGGAGGCGTTCGGGTGGCATCCTGACCAGATGCCCGAACCACCTCATCTGGCTCCTCTCCATGTGAAGGAGCAGCGGCTTTACTTTGAGTTCCTCCCGGATGGCAGAGCTTCTCACCCTATCTCTAAGGGAGAGCACCCTTACCCGGTGGAGGAAACTCATTTCGGCCGCTTGTACCCGTGATCTTATCCTTCCGGTCATGACCCAAAGCTCATGACCATCGATGAGGATGGGAACGTAGATCGACCGGTAAATTGAGAGCTTTGCCTTCCGGCTCAGCTCCTTCTTCACCACAACGGATCGATACAACGTCCGCATTACCGAAGACCCCACACCGATCCGCCTGTCGATCTCACGATCCACTCTTCCCCCACTCATGAACAAGACTCCGAGGGGCCATAGAGGTCGGGTGCATTGTGAGCTGGGCGGCAGCCGAAGGCAGGGCACTTGGCGGTCCGATCCTCGGCTACAGAAGCTAGCTCTTGGGACGTGGAACGCTGTTATTCCAAACACTTCTAATTAAAGCCATATAATACAACCTCTATTAGACTGTAAGGAAATGATCCAAATGAGATGTTGATACAGTTACCATTGATATGATACATAACAAGACATACCTTTCCAATCATTGATCCACTGGGCCTTAAAACAAGACTTGTCACATCCAGATCAAATAAACTCGGTGGCTTCAGCCTCAGGATTACGTCTCGCTCTTCTTTTGGACACGATGTCTATTTCATGTGTTGATGCGCCTAACAAATCCACACATAAAAATTAAAAAAGTCAGTGACACAGAAATAAAACAAAGAACTAAACCCTTCAAAAACTGTTAAATTTAGGCTCAATGCAGACATGAAGCTTCTCAAACAAAGAACTAATGTAACAATATCAGTAACATGCCAACTCCACAGTGCTTATCAGATTGAAATATTTGTATTTGAGAAAAAGTATAAACAATTTGAAGAACTTTAGTCTGTCTTGTTTAAAATTAAGAAAAGGTTTACTTGCATATTGATCAAGGGTGATGGGTCAAATGCAGAGAATAATTTCACCACACCTAGTGTGTGACAATCACTGCTACTTATAATATTCCATGCAACTTAAAAAAAAAAAAATTAAATGCCTTGGCCTTGGCCCAGAACTGAAATGCTATATTTAACCTCATAAAATCAAATCTGGTTGCAATTAATAACAAAAAACATTTAACTGTTGTTTATAATGAACTATTTTCCTATGTTAAAAAACATTGGTCTATTTAATTACGTTAAACTCCATTTTATGCTCACCTGATTCAACCATGCTGTCGAAGACTGTCAAAGATGGTTTGTGGCCAAGATAGATGTCCCCCTCTGGTGATGCAGGTCCCGGAAGTGATGTTCACTGAGCGCTCTGTTGTGCTCAAAATCGTGTGTGAAGTTTTGTATTTCGATTATAAATGGTCCTTTTGGAAAACCCTTTTTATATATATTCAATATTAAGTGTGATACGTGAGCTGTATAACTTCCATGATGAAAATAGTTAACTAGTGATTTAGCCCTCTGTTAGGATCAGACATCATCCACTGGCCAATCAGGCAGCGCCTAACTGAAAATTGGACCAATCAGACGCCGAGACTCTTCAGAGTGGGCGGAAGTAACCATCTTGAACACAATGTAAAGTGAATACCTCCAAAAACAATCGCCAATTGAATCCAAAATTTGTCCCAAAGATAAAAATACCTAAATCATGTGCTATTGGAACCATTTGAAAATATTAAATACTGTATGTAGTTTGAATTGCATTTGAATTATTGCCTTAGTCTCAATCAAGGTTTATGCAAAAACCTACATTTCAGGCACATTTAAATTAATTATTGTGCGGCATTGTATTTTAGTCAACATAATAGCAAAAAGCCCAATACAGTAAAATACTGAATCAAACCAATTAAATCATCACCATAATCCCTTTATTACTAATTGTCTAGCCCAAATCCTCTCCAGATAAACCAAATGAATAGATAAAACTAACATAAAAAAGGTTGAGATCATCAGATCAGTTGAACATGTGTTATTTGATTTAGAATTTAAAAGTATGTTTATTGCTGTAATGATTAGATGTTTTTCAAAATGTTGGAGTGTGTGAGTTTCTGACCCACATGACATATGAGGACATATGACATATGAGGACAAGTGTGTGTGTGTGTGTGTCATAATAGCAAAGATGGCCACTAGGGGCAAAATCGAAGGTGAGCAAAAAAATTAAACACACTTTCACACACTTTTTCTGAAAATTTGACAAATGAAGACTTCAGAGATTTTTATCTGGGAACATGCTGGGAGGGTCTAGAACACGATAGCATTGCGGGAAATATGAGGACATGGAAAATGTCCCCATATTTCAACAGGTCCTCATATGTAAGGTGAAATTTCATAAAAATGTCCCCATATGTCACTTTGACAAACGCACACACACACACACACACACACACACACACACACACACACACACACACACACACACACACACACACACACACACACACACACACACACTTAGTAGTAGCTCAGGAGACATTGTAAAGAGATGTTATGTTCAAGCAGAAGGTAAAACCACAGTCATGGTTCCTATCTTCCTGCAGACTCTGAGAACTTAGCAGCCACTTCAGAAGCCAGCGGGATAACTTGCGTTAAGGTTTATTGGACTGTGGCCCTCAGTGTCGCAAACAAATATTAGGTGGAATAGTTAGTGGTCATACAAAAAAAAAAAAAAATAATAATATTTAAAATGCCATAAATGGAGAAAGTAGTAGCCTGCAAGTGGTATCAGAGATAATATATGATAATTAAATAATCTGGTTTGGCATGCAAAGCAATTTAGGATTTATTATATGAATTAAAAGGAATTAGGCTTCTTTCATTTGCGGAAACCAAACTGATCCCTTGAAAGTAACTACGGCAAAGTTATTTAATTAATTGATGTCATGATCAGATCACATAATGCCTTCATCTCCCAAAAAGTGATTTATAAAGCTGCAATATTCAAATGGACAGTTTTGGGGCCACATTTCCAGAAAGCAAAGGAATTATCCCTTCACTAGTAAGTCTAATTTTGTACCAGTTGACATTTACCTTTCTTTTATTCGCCTTGTCAGATTTATAGTTTTTGTTTATTCACTTCATCAGAGTTAAATGAACTGGTTTTAAGAATCTGTTGCCAGAAAGTCAGCTTCTCACAAGTTTTTTTTTTTTGTTAACTAAACTCATGGGCCACCAGTTAAATAGACCAAAAGAGAACTTTTTGGAAATTTTAGCCATCTGCATTCTAAAGATCCTTGAAGGGGGAACTGGACTTCTGTCTCATAAGGGACTTTTTTCCTTAAGAGAGACAATAACACATATATTTACATTTTTTTCTGCATTCCAACTAGGGCCGGGCGATATATCGATATAATCGATATATCGCGGGTTTGTCTCTGTGTGATATAGAAAATGACTATATCGTGATATTCGAGTATACGTTCTCACGCAGTTGCTTTTAGTTGGGGGCATTACACTACACAGACATAAAACAAGCGCGTTTTCTTACATACGTCACATACGTATACATCCTCGCGGAGCAGAGAGGTTGCGACATGAGTAACGTTAGCTGTGGTGCGAATGGTAATACGAGAGAAAGAAGGTGCGAATGAAGGAAGAATTGTTACGGCTCAGACCCTTGCCAACGGCGCTCTCCCGTCAGCGCGCTCCAGTGAGCGCACCTCTGGACACGCCCAGGGAAGCGCCGCGCACGTCTCTGCCCTGCAGCGGCCGCCAGCTCTTTTCATTCACCAACAATCACCACACCTGCCTGTAATGAAGGACCTGCCTTCATAAGCCGGCACAACTTGGCATGCCGGCGCCGGAGTATACTCTTCCGTACCTTCCCTGTGTCCATCCTCGACGAGTGTCGTGTGCTTCCGGATCTTCCCTGTCTTCCACGTGTTTTTCTGGATTTTGACTCCTCTCTCTCACCGGACAACGATGACTCGCTCCCGCCTCTCGACCCCGCATCCGCCCATGGACTACCCTGCCTGTCTTGCCCTTGTCGGACTGCACTGCTTCTTTCAACACTTACGATAAAACCCCTCCAGTTAAATCCTGCACATAACCTTACACCATACACACTCTTCGATCTCGTTCACACTCCATTTCCCTAATTATATTATTGTAATATATATATATATATATATATATATATATATATATATATATATATATATATATAAGTAGGTGTGGGAAAAATCACAAGACTACTTCATCTCTGAAGTAGATGAAGTAGTCTTGTGATTTTTCCCACACCTACATATTGCGCTCTACCACGGTATCGAGCACGATTCTCTGGATAATCCAAACAACACATATATATATATATATATATATATATATATATATATATATATATATATATATATATATATATATATATATATATATGCCAGACTAATTCCACCCGTCTTCTGCTTTTCGCAGCCGCAGCTACCAGTCCCCTTGCTTGACTCCGAGCTAGAACCAGTCCTGAGCTAGCACCAGTCCTAAGCTAGCGTCCGCACTAGCACAAGCCACCAGGCTAGCGTCCGAGCTAGCACCAGTTCCCTTGCTAGCGTCCGAGCTAGCACCAGGCCCCAGACTAGCGTCCGAGCTAACACTAGTCCCCAGGCTAGCCTCCGAGCAAGCACCAGTTCCCAAGCTAGTGTCCGAGCTAGCACCAGGCCCCAGACTAGCGTCCGAGGTAGCACCAGTCCCTGTTCTAGCCTCCGAGCTAGCCCCTGTTCCCTGGCTAGCCTCCGAACTATCACCAGTTCCCAGGCTAGCATCCAAGCTAGCACCAGTCCCCAGGCTAGCGTCCGAGCTAGCACCAGTCCCCAGGCTAGCATCCGAGCTAGCACCTGTCCTTCGGCTAGCCTCTGAGATAGTACCTGTCCCCGAATTAGCACCCGTCCCCAGGCTGGCCCCCTCGTCTCCACCAGCTCCCAGGCTGGCCCTGACCTTGCCCCTCGGCCGGCAGAGCCGACCTCCGCATCTCGGCCAAATGAACATATATTTATGCTGTATGAATAAGAATGTTTTAATGTGGACACATAGAATCATCATACTGGTGTGATCATATGCATCAAGTGTTTTTTCAAGGCTAAGGCAAAATGTGGAGGTATACAGTTTATCGTGTATCGTGACATGGCCTAAAAATTTTGAGATATTAAAAAAGGCGAAATCGCCCAGCCCTAATTCCAACTAAACACTAGCAAAAGTCAGCTAACAATGGAGCCTATAAGTGCTCTAATAAACATACAAACTATCAACATAATAAAAAAAACACTTACTGTACAATGTCTGCTCCCACTGAGCTAAAGACTGATGGGATGTTTATATCTTCTCCTTTACATGAATAATCAAAATCACAATCCTCCCAAAGGGTTAAAAGGAGCTTCAATCAATCAATCATCAATCAATGTTTACTTATATAGCCCTAAATCACTAGTGTCTCAAAGGGCTGCACAAACCACTACGACATCCTCGGTAGGCCCACATAAGGGCAAGGAAAACTCACACCCAGTGGGATGTCGGTGACAATAATGACCCAGTGGGACGTCCGTGACAATGATGACTATGAAAACCTTGGAGAGGAGGAAAGCAATGGATGTCGAGCGGGTGTAACATGATACTGTGAAAGTTCAATCCATAATGGATCCAACACAGTTGCGAGAGTCCAGTCCAAAGCGGATCCAACACAGCAGCGAGAGTCCCGTTCACAGCGGAGCTAGCAGGAAACCATCCCAAGCGGAGGCGGATCAGCAGTGTAGAGATGTCCCCAGCCGATACACAGGCAAGCAGTACATGGACACCGGATCGGACCGGACCCCCTCCACAAGGGAGAGTAGGACATAGGAGAAAAAGAAAAGAAACGGCAGATCCACTGGTCTAAAAAGGGAGTCTATTTAAAGGCTAGAGTATACAAATGAGTTTTAAGGTGAGACTTAAATGCTTCCACTGTGGTGGCATCTCGAACTTTTACCGGGAGGGCATTCCAGAGTACTGGAGCCCGAAATGAAAATGCTCTATAGCCCGCAGACTTTTTTTGGGCTTTGGAAATCACTAATAAGCCGGAGTCCTTTGAACGCAGATTTCTTGCCGGGACATATGGTACAATACAATCGGCAAGATAGGATGGAGCTAGACCGTGTAGTATTTTATACGTAAGTAGTAAAACCTTAAAGTCACATCTTAAGTGCACAGGAAGCCAGTGCAGGTGAGCCAGTACAGGCGTAATGTGATCAAACTTTCTTGTTCTTGTCAAAAGTCTAGCAGCCGCATTTTGTACCAACTGTAATCTTTTAATGCTAGACATGGGGAGACCCGAAAATAATACGTTACAGTAGTCGAGGCGAGACGTAACAAACGCATGGATAATGATCTCAGCGTCTTTAGTGGACAGAATGGAGCGAATTTTAGCGATATTACGGAGATGAAAGAAGGCCGTTTTAGTAACGCTTTTAATGTGTGCCTCAAAGGAGAGTGTTGGGTCGAAGATAATACCCAGATTCTTTACCGTGTCGCCTTGTTTAATTGTTTGGTTGTCAAATGTTAAGAGTTGTATTATTAAATAGAGGTCGGTGTCTAGCAGGACCGATAATCAGCATTTCCGTTTTTTTGGCGTTGAGTTGCAAAAAGTTAGCGGACATCCATTGTTTAATTTCATTAAGACACGCGTCCAGCTGACTACAATCCGGCGTGTTGGTCAGCTTTAGGGGCATGTAGAGTTGGGTGTCATCAGCATAACAGTGAAAGCTAATACCGTATTTGCGTATGATGTCACCTAGCGGCAGCATGTAGATGCTGAAGAGTGCAGGGCCAAGGACTGAACCCTGGGGAACTCCACACGTTACCTTAACGTAGTCCGAGGTCACATTGTTATGGGAGACGCACTGCATCCTATCAGTAAGATAAGAGTTAAACCAAGACAGGGCTAAGTCTGACATACAAATTCGTTTTTTGATACGTTCTAATAAAATATTATGATCGACGGTATCGAAAGCAGTGCTAAGATCGAGGAGCAGCAACATAGATGACACATCAGAATCCATCGTTAGCAATAGATCATTAGTCATTTTTGCGAGGGCTGTCTCCGTGGAGTGATTTGCCCTGAAACGGGATTGAAAGGTTTCACATTGATTGTTAGACGCTAAGTGTTCATTTAACTGCTCCGCAACAATTTTTTCGAGGATTTTTGAAATAAAGGGGAAGGTGAGACACCGGTCGGTAGGTCACCATGAGGTCAGGATCGAGGTTAGGTCTTTTAAGAAGAGGATGAATAACCGCTTTTTTGAATGCTAGGGGAACAGTGCCCGAGGAAAGTGATAAGTTTATAATATTTAGCACTGATGGACCTAATAATACAAAGAGCTCCTTGATCAGTTTCCCGGGAAGAGGGTCAAGTAAACATGTTGTTTGTTTTATTCCATTTACACGTTGTAACAATTCCTCTATTGTTATTTCCTCAAAACGAGAGAAACTATTTTGGAGGGCAGTATCCGCCGTATATACAATCGTATCAGTGTTAATAGAACCCAGTTGTAGCTGGGACGCATTGTCTTTAATCTCCTTTCTAATGACTTCAATTTTCTTACTAAAGAATTGCACAGTGGGTCCGATGGGGTATTCAAATGGATATTAAAGTCCCCCATTATGATTATATTATCGGCGTGTGTCACTAGATCAGCAACGAACTCTAAGAATTCATTGATGAAGTCCGAATAGGGCCCTGGAGGGCCGTAGATAACAGCCAGGTGTAGAGGCAGCGGTGTGACAGACCTCATAGTAAGCACCTCAAACGATTTATATTTATTATTTATGTTAGGACTAAGGTTAAAGTTTTCGTTGTACATTAGTGCGACCCCCCCACCCCTTTTAAGAGGACGGGCAATATGCGCATGTGTAAAGTTAGGAGGACATGCCTCATTTAGCGCAAAAAAGTCGTTTGGTTTAAGCCAGGTTTCGCTGAGACCGATGACGTTAAGATTGTTGTCTCTGATGATATCATTAACTAACAACGTTTTGGGAGACAATGATCTTATGTTTAAAAAAACAATATTATAGGTAGTTGGCTGTTTTAGGGAATTTTTGATCAAATTATCTGTCGTAGCAATATTAATAATGTTGTGTTTATTATGCCCAGTGCATTTAGTATAATTACGATTGTAGCTGAGATAGGCGCCAGCGCCCCCCGCGACCCCAAAAGGGAATAAGCGGTAGAAAATGGATGGATGGATGGACGACCATATCTAGGAATTGATACGACGGGAATTTTCCGATTGTTTGATAGTTGCTTTGATAAACTGCACGCATCATAGTTTGCCAACTCAGTAGAACGCATGTTCCGATTGTTTGTTTGTTGCTTTGATAAACTGCACGCATCATAGTTAGCCACCTCAGTAGAACACATGTCCAACTCTGAAACAATCAAAGCAGAAAAAACTTGTTCTAATTTAACTGACTCCTTACCCAGACCAGTAGTCTCGCATCTTCCATTTAAATCTGGCTTCAGGATGGAGTGAAGTGGTGTTCTGTGGGGATTAGCCTTCTGCTTTGTTTTTAGCCCCGCTCGACATCCGCGTTTCCGATCACACCGCTGGCGTCTGCTCCGTAGACGGTCCACGCTGCTACCATACTCCCCTGCTTCACAGGCCGCTGGATGTAGCCGCCGAAGTATTCCCGTGCTAGTTAGCACGTCCAGAAGGCACGCGTTTATCAGTCTAAAATGGCCCGATATGTCCACATCCAGAAGTGTCTGGCGGTCGTACGTGATCACGGAGTGACCACGATGTGAGCCAGCCATGAAGTTTGCAGAATTGTCCGGTATTTCTGTCAAATGTTCCATCTTTAGCAAGAGCTCCGCGATGTTGCAGCCCGTCCGGGCGCCGCCATCTTGGAATCATCAGCTTATTTCTATGTATTTCTTACCATCTCCGGGTTTAAGTTGCATGTCAAAGTTGACCAACTCAAGGGCTTTATGTCCACAGTCTTCTACTATCCAGGTGAGAAGCCTGATTTATAATCTATAATTAACTTTCACTAACTCAGAGTTGATGCAGCAGCTCAATAAGTCAATATGGCAGCATAAGCTAGTTAATTAACATAAGATAGTAAGTTCCTCTGTGTTAGCGCTTATAATAACAATATTGCTAATACTTGTTAATATTCAGGTCACAACAGGTAAATGGACTACTGTTGATGCGCAAAAAATAAAACAAAAATGACGGAATTTTTTTTTTTCAATATATTCAAACAGCAGTGTTGAAACAGTTAAAAAATATGGTAGGAAGCCAATTTTTATTCAAAATCGTCTTCATCCGAGCGTCTGTTAAAATTGTGTTGGTGTTTACAAATCATATACATTTCCAGCCTCAGAGAGACGGATGCTTACGAGCCGTTTGATGCATCACGCTGTCCTATTTGAAGAGCTCCAGCCTCTTTCTCATTTACTTTCATTATGTATCCAACGTCAGCCCTAAAAATATTCAGCGCAAAGACAAAACAGCATCATGGATTAAAAGGTATCTGCAGGCAAAAGAAAAAAAAAATCAACCCTTTGAGAGAGGAATTTATACAAATACGGCACTTTCTGTGAAGCTCGGCATTCAGGAGACATCAGAAAGACAAAATGCGGGAGCATCGTCGATCTGCCCTCAGGCCTTTGTGATGTGAGCGAGCACGCCGAGGGAAAGTGCGGAGACAATCTCCAAATGTCAAACCACTTGAAGGAGTCAGACTGTGGGATAAAACTCAATCTCTTGCCCTTTGAAGAAGGATGTGCAAATGGAGAGGACAACTTGTTCATGTAGTACTATTTAACTCTTTGTTTGCTTTGTGCAAACTGGATGAGGAGGTTACGTGTTTGTCCGGACATTTGGGTTTGTCAGCAAAATGTATTTTTCTTCAACTGAATGAAGCAAGAGGTGTGGGAGAATAAAGGATTATTACTGTGATTACATTTGGCTGGACGATTGACGATATTATTGTCAATATTATTTGGAGACCAAATTAACCACTGATGAAATAATAATAATGCAAGTTCATCCTTTTCAGTGCAGTAAACTTGTATTTCTCGTAATTGTAATGTAAACTCGTAAATATCCAATTTAAATAAAACACATAATAAACAATAAAAATACAATTAACTCTGTCTATTGGCAAGATTATGCACTCGAAAAAAAAAATCACAAACCAAAAGCAACAAAATAGGTTTTGTCTCTGTTAAGGAGGGTGTGGGGGACCCTCAAATACAATCAAGACAATTCCAAAAATGTCGAGATAAAATAATTTGGATCGAAATGATCATGTCGTCATTATTGTCGTAGTATTTTTGAAAGTGCTCAAAAAGTACAATCTTTAAACTGTTTTAAAAAACTAAAATAAATTGACAAACAGTATACTTCAAACATTAAGTATTGTTCTGGCTTCATAACAGCCATTGTATTTGCATTTGTGTGTTTTAATATGTTTGTTTTCTTCATTTGGAAACATTTGAGAATGTTGTTTTAATAAATGCAAACATCTGTTCCACTTACGGTTTATGTGAA
>NC_084629.1:33339562-33397062 GCF_033978795.1 Nerophis ophidion | reverse complement strand
GAAACAATCCATGTCCAAGCCTAGTTGTGACAGGGTGCAGCTACTAATTGTTCTAGTAATCCAGTAATTCATCAATTCATTTGTTCTACTAATCAAGTAATAAAAATAAACATAGTTTATAGCCTATATGCGCCTTTTAAGGACAATAGTTAGAGGATTTTTTTCAGATTTTTTTTTTTTTTCTTATTAATGGAGATGATGTGAAAATTGCAACTGATATTGGAATTTGAACATACCTTAACAGTACTGTGAAGTGCAAATATTTCCCCAAATTGGTCTACCTTTTTCCCTTTTAAATGATGGCAAACACTCTGGACAGCTGCTCTCATTTTCATTGGGTCCTTTTCTCTCTTTCTCCCCTTTTTTGAGCCATCTCCCATTGCTTCGGCCTTGTTGGCCACCACGAACCACCGCTCTCATGGGCGCCCTATTGGAGCAGTCTTGTGGAAACAAGGTCCATGCACTTTTAGTTCCGGGCACTCCATTAGTTAAACTCAATACAAAAATCATCAAAGCAAAGATATACAAATCAAACTTTTTTTGTTGTTTTCCCAATGTAAATACTTGATGCATAATTCTAGCCATGCATTACAGTCATGCTATGACTTGGATGCGTTGCATGTATGCATTGAATGATGTCATGCACCGGCCCACTTCTTCCAATCGTACCGTGACTCAGGTTGGGTGGGCCCAGGCCCGTCACGATTAATCGGACATAATAGGAAGTCAAACAGGTTCTTGATAAGGATAGGCCAGGATAGATCTTTATTGTCGTTGCACAAGTACAACGAAATTTCATTTCATTTTTCATTAACTGCGCAATTAAAGCATCCTTTCTCCACAATTCAATCATAGTCTTATCCTGGAGTAGTCCATAAAGCTGTCCCATCTTCCCCAACTCTCCTCAGTCCATCTGTCTCCATAGTGTCCCTTGTTCTCACGATGGGAATGTTAATGAGATCTTAGCAGAAGTCTGATTAAAAGGACACTTCCTCCTTGGAGACCAAGCGTTTCTTTTCCCGGGTCCCCCTTCTTTTCCTCGGAGCGTCAGAAACCTTGAGTATGAGAACAGAAGGGTCTGCAATCGCTCTCACACAGTGGAAGCTAATTAAATTAAACCTCCCTTAATGAAAGAGGAAGCGAACCTAAAGCTTTTATCCCAACTCCGTCATCAAAGGAAAATAAAAATGTGGCAACACAAGAGAAAACACACAACCTGGAGATATGAATTTCTTCCTGTTACGTTACATCCACGCTTCCCACTACGCCGCGTTCAACCTCGTGCATAAGAGTGAGGGAAGAATCAAAGGGTCTTTGAAGACCAGAACTCAGAAAAACTTTTTTTTACTTTTGCGGCCAAAGTCTAAATGTGGTCTTGGTGTGGCAACAATGGCTTTGTCTCACATTACTTAATTGGAAACACAAAACATTTATGTGTGAAGAATAAATAAATAACTAAATGAAGTGCATCAACCTTAGGCCAAACGGCACATTTTAGGGAACCTTGCATGTGAATGCTGTATGCGCAATGTTAGCATGCCCACACTTTAAAACCTCTTAAGGCCCAAGCAGTTTGTTTACATGCTTTTTTTAAATTTATCTTTGCTATTTGGGCTTATTGGACCCTAATTACAATAAAAACTAAGAATCATCTTTTGATATGATGTATTTAGTCCATAAGTAACAAATGTGTATTTCATGTTTCGTGACATGCTAATTCTTATTTTTACACTTTTTTTTTTCCAAATTCCATTGTATGTTATACTCTTCTGACACCACAAGATGGCAGTATAGGTGTCCACATAAGACCCCAATTCAGTAGTGTACTCAATTTTGGAAATAAGAGCTAAAAGGTGCTGTCCACGCATGTGGCCACTAAGCCTTTAGAGGTTTAATTGTGACAATCATCAAGTTATATGACTCTGCTGCATACTGAAGGATTTAAATATGTTTAATATAGGGTTGTCCCGCTACCTATAATTTGGTAACAGTAGCGGTACCAAAATGTACGTCGACACTTTTTGATACTTTTCCAAAAAAGGGGAACTACAAAAAAAGTGTCAATTTTAGTTTTATTTTAACAGAAAATCTTACAATACAATAAACATATGTTTCCTATTGCACTCAAAGAACAATTTTAGAAGGGTAAAATTAAATTAAAGGGCATGAAACACATTGTGTTTTTCTTGTTGCACTCAACGAACGATTTCCACTTTTCCATATTGCATATAGTCTGCCATAATCAAGGATTAGGTTAGACTATAACAAAAAAGTTTTATTGACATTATATTAAATGTGTCATGATTTATGTTTGCCAATCCTGGTCTGTGCAGTAAGAATAATAAGATTATTAAGTAATTACTAATAACAAAACTACGGATATATGCATGCAAAATAGCCATGTAGCAGGTAAAACACACTTTTTTTTAAAAAATAAAACACAAATTGTAGCAATTTGTTACCAAATTCAGTTATTTTCCTTGCATTAGTTGACGTTAGATAATATTTGGCATCAATCCAAGCAGCTGTGTGCGCGTCTACTTATCTGCATGTTATGTATCTATATGTTACGTATCTTCATGTTACGTATCATCATGTTACGTATCTACATGTTACGTATCTACATGATATTGGGCAGCACGGTGCAACAGAGGTTAGTGCATCCATCTATCCATTTTCTACCGCTTATTCCCCTTTGGGGTTGCGGGGGGCGCTGGCGCCTATCTCAGCTACAATCGGGCGGAAGGCGGGGTACAGTTAGTGCATGTGCCTCAAAAATACGAAGGTCCCTAGTTCAATCCCGGGCTCGGGATCTTTTTGTGTGGAGTTTGCATGTTCTCCCTGTGACTGCGTGGGTTCCCTCTGGGTGCTCCGGCTTCCTCCCATCGCCAAAAACATGTACCTGGGAATAGGTTGATTGGCAACACAAAATTGGCCCTCGTGTGTGAATGTTGTCTGTCTATCCGTGTTGGCAATGGGATGAGGTGGCGCCTTGTCCAGGGTGTAAGTGCCTTCCGCCCAAATGCATCTTAAATAGGCTCCAGCACCACCCGCGAGCCCAAAAAGGGACAAGCGGTAGAAAATGGATGTTGTGTATCTACATGTTGTGTATCTGCATAATATGTATCTACATGTGCACAGAACGAGAGCTGGTTAACTATGTTAAGCAAGCAGCTGTGTGCGAGTCTACCTATTTACATGTTATGTATCGACATGTTAAGTATCTACATGTTACGTATCTAAATGATATGTATCTACATGATATGTATCTACAGCAGGGGTCACCAATCTTTTTGAAACCAAAAGCCACCTCCTCGGTACTAATTAATGCTAAGGGCTACCAGTTTGATACACACTTAAATAAAATGCCAGAAATAGCCAATTTGCTCAATTTACTTTTAATAAATAAATCTATATACGGCCACCGTCAGTGTGACTCATATGGCTGTTGAACAAGTACGTCTTGCAGCCATTGACATTGTTGTGCACAAGTCTCATGCAACATGTTATGGAGCCGGCACATTGGTTGTGTGATGTAAAAGCGTGCTCGATGACATGTAGTGGAACAGTAGGCTTCTTTTGAGGGCACACGGACCCCTGGAGGTACTTTAAGGTATGCCAAGGAACAAGTGAGACTTATTAAAAACATTCCAACAAACAGCAGCACTTCATAAATTCTTTATACATATGTTTATTGAATAATACTTCAATGAAGTATGAATGCAAGTTCATAAACTGTGAAAAAAATAATACAACAATCCAACATTCAGTGTTGTCAGCTAGACTTTTTGTGGACATATTCCATAAATATTGATGTTAAAGATTATTTTTTTGTGGCGGTATAGCTCGGTTGGTAGAGCGGCCGTGTCAGCAACTTGAGGGTTGCAGGTTCGATTCCTGCTTCCGCCATCCTAGTCACTGCCGTTGTGTCCTTGGGCAAGACACTTTACCCACCTGCTCCCAGTGCCACCCACACTGGTTTAAATGTAACTTAAATATTTGGGTTTCACTATGTAAACCGCTTTGAGTCACTAGAGAAAAGCGCTATATAAATATAATTCACTTCACTTCACTTCACTGTGAAGAAATGTTTAGAATCCCGATGGATCTCTATTACAATCCCCAAAGAGGGCACTTTAAGTTGATGATTACTTCTATGTGTAGAAATCTTTATTTATAATTGAATCACTTGTTTATTTTTCAACAAGTTTTTTAGTTATTGTTATATTTTTTTTTCCAAATTTGTCATGAAAGACCACTACAAATGAGCAATATTTTGCACTGTTATAAAATTTAATGAATCAGAAACTGATGACATAGTGCTGTATTTTACTTATTTATCTCTTTTTTTCAACCAAAAATGCTTTGCTCTGATTAGGCGGTACTTGAATTAAAAACATGTTCACAGGGGGTACATCACTTAAAAAAGGTTGAGAACCACTGTTGTAGAGGACGTTAAAGGCAGTGCAGTCACGGCAGTCCTTAATAATGTCAGCCGGGTGAAAATTGGGATAAATTCGGGAGAATGGTTGCACCGGTAGATTGCCGGGAGGTGCGCTGAAATTCAGGAGTCTCCCGGAAAAATCGTGAGGATTGGCAAGTATGTTGCTAGGGCGGGAAAGCCATTCATAGAAGGTGAATTTAGTAAAAATTGCATGTTAGATTTTTTAAGAAATCTTTTCTAGCCGCCCAGCCTCACCCAGTTATGGCATCCAGTGGCCCCCAGGTAAATTGAGTTTGACACCCCTGCTGTAGACGGCCACATAAAATGATGTGGCGGGCCAAATTAAATACTGTAGAGGGCCACATAAAATGATCTGGCATACCATATAAAATGATGGGGGAGACCACATAAAATGATGTTGCGGCCCAAAATAAATACTGTAGAGGGTAGAGATGCGCGGATAGGCAATTATATCACCCAACCGCCGTCCACCTGAACCAACTTTTTATCAGGACCATACCCGCCCGCCAACCGCCCACTGATTTACATCAGTGGTTGGCCACCTTTACCACTCACAGAGCTATTTAAAACTGTTTCACAGAGTAATGTAGTCAATTAGAGCCGCTAACGTTCTTTGACCATTCAATGGCGTTCATCCTGATGACAAGCATGTGGGCGTGTTGCAAAGCCATTGCCTTAAACACCTTCAACAACATGTACAAACCGATCATTGGTCCGGCATTATGTGATGTGCAGCTTCCGCAATCACACGTATGAGATTGAAAGGTATACTGGGTGATACAGAGTACACTGATGGTTGTGATATAAACAACTTTAACACTTAATAATATGCGCCACGCTATGAAGCCACACAATACAAGATTGACAAACACATTTCGGGAGAACATCCTCACAGTAACACAACATAAACGCAACACAACTAATACCTTTAATCCTTTGTATTCATGACATTTCCTGAATATATTTTACACCCCCGCGCCCCCAACCCCGCCCACCTTACCGACGCATCGGCGCGGGGGGGGGGGGGATGGGTATTTATTGTGTTGCGTTAATGTGTGTTACTATGCGGATGTTCTCCCGAAATGTGTTTGTCGTTCTTAATTGGTGTGGCCTCACAGCGTGGCGCATATTGCTAAGGGTGTTAAAATTGTTTATATTCCAACCATGTGTCACCCAGTATGCCCTGCAGTAGTGTGCATATTCCCGCGGAAGCCACACACAACATGATGCTGGACTGACAAGCAAATTGTGTGTGATGTAGAAGGCAACAAAGTCAATGCCTTCATAGCACGCGCTAATATTTAATATCTGGGTGATTACCGGCAGTCATTCAAGAGAATAATAGCGTCTCCTATTGACTTCTTCGCTTTATGACAGGGGTCTTAAATGGCTCTTTGAATGGCAAGGGATACCGTTCCCAGAACCATATATATCAAATGTCTCCGGATGGTTCAACCGCCACCCGCCCGAATCTAATTAAAATCTATTTTTTCGTCATGTCAACCGCCCGACCCGCGGTTTACCCGCGGACTCCGCGGATAAAACCGCAAACCGGGAATCTCTAGTAGAGGGCTACGTAAAATGAGGTGGCGGACCACATAAAAATATGTGACGAGCAACTTAAAATGGTGTGGCAGGTCACATTAAATGATGTAGAGGAACGCATAAAATAATGTGACAGACAACATAAAATGATGTGACGTCGCACATAAAATGAAGTGGTGTGTCACATTAAATGACATGACGAGCCGCAAAAAATGATGTCGAGGGCCATTTGAAATTATGTGGCGAGCCATTTTAAACAATGTAGAGGGCCACTTACAATGATGTGGTATAACATGTAAAATTATGTGGCGAGCCATTTTAAACAATGTAGAGGGCCACAAACAATGATGTGGCATAACATGTAAAATTATGTGGCGGGCCGATTTAAATAATGTAGAGCGCCACAAACAATGATGTGGCATAACATGTAAAATTATGTGGCGGGCCACTTTAAAGCATGTTGAGGGTTTTCATAAAATGATGTGGCGGGCCACATTAAATGATTGTGATGAGCCACAGAAAATTACGTCGAGAGCCAATTGAAATTATGTGCCGGGCCTTTTAAATAATGTAGGGGGCCACATAAAATGATTTGGCGAGTCACATAAAATCATGTCCAAGGCCACATAAAATGATCTGCCTGGTCACATAAGATGATGTGGTGGGCTATTTAAATGATGTTGAGGGCCACATTAAATGATGAAGAGGGACACATAAAATGAACTCCTGGGCCACTTGAAATGACGTGGCGGGCCACTCGAAATGATGTCGCAGGTGATGTAAAATTATTTGGTGGACCACGTTAAATTATGTCTGGGGCCACTGAAATGATTTGACAGGCCACATACAGTCATGTTCAGGGCTACATAAAATGATGTGAAGAGCCACATAAAAATATGTCGAGGGTACAAATAAAATTATGTGATGTCACATCTAAAATAAAGTGGCGGGTCACATTAAGTGATGTGACGAGCCACAGAAAATGATGTCAAGGGTTATTTGAAATTATGTGGCAGGTCACTTTAAATAATGTAGAGGGCCACATAAAATTATAACACATGCCTTGAAAAATGATGTTGAGAGCCACATCCATCCCATCGGCCTTAAGTTTTCCAGATATGCCGTAACGGTGGTTGGTGGTTGTGAAGTTGGCGGTGTGAGGAGAGGTGGTGGTCACAGTGGATGGTTGGTGTACTTCTTCTTCTACTGCCTCAGCGTTTCACATTTGAGGAGCGCCGGCTCAACAAAATGAATCCGGAGACCAAGTTAAAGTCCTTTTATCTCCACGGCCAGCGGGGTCTACTGTTTAGGACGTGAGTGGCCTGAAGGCTGCATGAAGCAACTCAGTTAAAAAAATGAAAGCCATTGGCTTTGACAAAAGACGACATGTTCCTCGCACACATTCCTCATCCCACTTCTATATTCAGAAGCAAAAGTCTTCAGTCAGGGTCCATGATTTTCTCCTTCAGCGGGAGGTCAGAGGGATTATCATAAATTTACATGTCCAATGTATGGCTTCTTTATGCTTGGAATGAAAAGCTCTGAAGTGTACGGTCGGAGCATCTTGGTCAGCTCGCTGGACCTTCATGCTGGGGAAAATGCTTCTTTTTTTTTTGTTTGCGGCTTGTGTGGGCTCGCCGTGCGACTCTGCTCGTTTGCGCTTTGATTGGCTTCAACGGGCCAACCCCGGACAACGATAGAGACGCTGGCAGAAGGCAAGAAAATGGCGAAGAGCTCCGCCTCTCATCCTCATTATGTAAACGAGGTGCATGACTGTTCAGTGGCTCCCTTGAGAGTTAATTACCAGTGGCTTCTCAGCCTAATTGGCTGAAACTAAAGAATTTGCCATTTCTTATTCCTCTCCTCACTCCGTCCATTCTCTCCCTCTCTCGCACAAACAAAACCGTGCTCCTAGTTTCGCTTCACGCCAGTCCAAAATATGGCAGTCATGGTAAATGTGAGCATCGGCTCCAGCTGGCGGTGACAGCACATCGTTTCACATGCTTATTTGGTCAGATGAAGAAGGGTCTGAGGGTTGCCTTTCACTTTGTAACACAAACACAGGTACTGAGATTTGGCATGTAACGTTTTTGTAAAATAATGCAAATTCAATTCAAAGTCAGGGATACACTGCAAAAACTGAAATCTAAGTACGATTAAATATCTGAAATAAAGGTGATATTTGCTTATTTTCTGTCTAATAAGATAGTTATTCTAGCTAAGCAGATTTAATGTTAGAGTGTTTTACTTGTTTTAAGGTTTTGGTCCTAAATTATTTCAATAAGATATTACAGCTGAGATTTTCTGACCTGTGTTGAGTAAAACATGCTTGAAACTAAATTATCAACTGATGCAAAGCTGTGTCATTAACACTCACAAGTATAAAACAAATTTTTAAAAGTATTAATTTCTTACTTCAAGCATGGAAAAAAATATAATGATGCCGAGCGAATATCATTATGTCAAGATAATGGCACTGGCATCTACTTAATTCAAGAATATGTTCAACATATTGAGCAAAAAGGTCTGTCTTTTTTCTACCAAGAACGGTGCACTTGTTAATATTGACAACATAGTTATTTGAAGGTATTTTTGGGTTCATTGAGGTTAGCTAATTTTACTTGTTTTGGAAAGTCTTGATAAGCCGAATTTTCTTGTTCCATTGGCAAATAATTTTGCTTAGTTGAAATAAAATACCCCAATTTTTTTTTTTTCTTTCTTGTTTTTCAACACTGACTTTTTGCAGTGTACTGTTTTAGAAGTAGGAATTGAGAATATACAACATTGGTGAGAAAATAATAAAAAATAATTTTATTTTAGATTTTTATTTGTATTTAATCTTTTACCTTTCATGTTTTTTTTGCACATTTTTTTTGCACTATTTTTTGTTTTGTAGAATGTTCTGTACTTATTGAATTCATCAATTTTGCACAATTTGTATCGGTATTAACTGTTTCATAGAATGTTCTGTACTTACTGTAATTTGTATTATTTACCTTTCTTGTTTAACACGCTAATTAATTCAATTCAATCAACTTTATTGGGATGTGAAGGGGCAATTCTTTTTGAGCAGCAGGTCGTGGTTTGTATCGCCAACACATGGCTCACAATAAATAGTTAATACATAAACATTGGCCACAAGCGACTTGTCCAGGGTGTAAGCGCCTTCCGCCCGATTGTAGCTGATATAGGCGCCAGCGCCCCCCGCGACCCCAAAAGGGAATAAGCGGTAGAAAATGGATCGATGGATGGATGGGCCCACAATACATACTCAATAAATACACCCATCCATTTATTTTCTACCGCTTGTCCCTTTCGGGGTCGGTAGATGGGGGTTGGGGGGTGCTGGACCCTATCTCAGCTGCATTCGGGCGGAAGGCAGTGTACACCCTGGACAAGTCTCCACCTTATTACAGGGCCAACACAGAAAACCTTCACACTCACATTCTCACAATATAATGTAATCAAAAAATTCACAATGTAATGTAATCATAATATATAATAATGCAAGCAGAGTTTCCCCTACATGTAAAGGATCGTGGCACAACACCACCGCAAAATTTCCGCCGCCACACCTTCAAAATAAGTTTACTTTATTTGAAAGCACTTTTTCTTTACTTTATTTTGAAAAAAAGACAACCTGTGCATCTAAATCGCCCGTCAGAAGCGCCTCAGCTGGACGCAAACACACGGCCCACTATAAATATTCATAAATACACTCAGCCCACAATAAATAGTCAATAAATACATACGGCCCACGATAAATAAATAAATAGACAATAACATGGAGCTCAGAATGTATGATAATATAAACGTTTGTGACAGCCTGCTGCATAAGTCGATGACATTTTTGCTACCACATTGCTTTATTAAAAAAAAAAAAAAAGTTCAAATAAATACAAAATATTACAAAAGAAAAGAAAAGAAAAGAAGAAAAAGAAGAACCCTTTTAAAAATACAAAAATTGTAAGCGTCTGAGTACAGAGAGGACAAATGATTTGGAGAAGTGATTTGTTTTAAACGCAGGAAGGGCATAGCGGCGCCCTGAAGGCAGCAGACAGAATCTATTTATTTATTTATTTTCTGTCTTTGACTAAAAGACAGTGAAACCAACAAAAGAAAATCATCCATCCGATCCATTTCCTACCGCGTGTGCCTTTTGGGCTCGCGGGGGGTTCTGGAGCCTATCTCAGCTGCATCTGGGCGGAAGGCGTTGTACACCCTGGACAAGTCGTCACCTCATCACAAGGCCAACACAGACAGACAGACAACATTCACACACTAAGGCCAATTTAGTGTTGCCAATCAACCTATCCCCAGGTCCATGTTTTTGGCGGTGGAGAGGTTCTCAATAAAACAGTGATGGATCCTGGTTATAACAACTCCTTTGCAATAACTGCAAACAGATGAAATGTCTAAGACTTTAGAGCAGGTGTGTCAAACTCAAATACAGAGTGGGCCAAAATTTAAAACTGAACAAACCTTTTAATAAATAAATGGGTTGTACTAGTGGTTTTCTACCTTCAAGGTACTCAAAGCGCTTTGACACTACTTTCACATTTACCCATTCACACACATATTCACACACTGATGGAGGGAGCTGCCATGCAAGGCGCTAACCAGAACCCATCAGGAGCAAGGGTGAAGTGTCTTGCTCAGGACACAGCAGACGTGACGAGGTTGGTACTAGGTAGGGATTGAACCAGGGACCCTTGGGTTGCGCACGGCCACTCTCCCACTGTACCACGCCGTCCCCAACAGGGACCCAAACAAGTTTTGCATTGAATATTAAACAAGCAAGGCTCATATAACCTTATAGTGACATGCAAAATCAAGTTTGAAATAATCATTGTAATAATTAAAAAATATCAATGGCATATCAAATAAAATGCAAATACAAATTGAATGCCTCTTTTCTATTTGCAGCCTTATGAGGTAAATATCAAAATGAACGTTTTCCACAGGCTAATAATAAATTTGAAAATAAAATAAGAATGAATGAATCAAACATTCAAGCCTTAAAATAACAAGAGAAAGGCATGAATAAAACGTTAATTATTGCTCAATTTGCTGCACGGATTTGCTTTAACACTGAATATGGAACATGCAACACTTATATAGCTTAGTGCAAAATCAACTTTCAAAAAACATACTACAATTTAGATTAAAATTTGAATGCCTCTTTTGTATTTGCAGCCTTCGAGGTATATATCAACATTAACTTTTTCCACAGGCTAATACATCATACAGCGGGGGATATATATTGTAGTGTCCCGGAAGAGTTAGTGCTGCAAGGGGTTTTGGGTATTTTTTCTGTTCTGTTTGTTACGGTGCGGATGTTCTCACGAATTGTGTTTATCAATCTTGTTTGGTGTGGGTTCACAGTGTGGCGCATATTTGTAGCAGTGTTAAAGTTATTTAGACGGCCACCCTCAGTGTGACCTGTATGATCAAGTATGCGTGGCATTCACTTGTGTGTGTGTAAAAGCCGTATATATTAAGTGACTGGGCCGGCAGGCTGTCTGTATGGAGGAAAAGCGGACGTGATGACAGGTTGTAGAGGACGCTAAAGGCAGTGCCTTTAAGGCACGCCCCCAATGTTGTGGCCTGGGTGCAAATCAGGAGAATAGTTGCCCCGGGAGATTCTCAGGAGGGAGTCTCCCGGATAAATCGGGAGTCTTGGCAAGTATGAGTATTAGCAGTGAATGTGGTGTTACAGCGGCACCGCCGCTGTATTATACTGGCGGGCCAGGTCTAATGTTAATTTGATATTGCCTCAAGGGCTGAATGACGCAGGTGTCGATACAATACTTCCCTGCTGTGAGATGTGACATGATGTTGCTGGTGTACAAACTCTTGTGCTCATAAAAATGTAACAAGAAATGAAATTGTTATCATCTTTATTCACACCAATTACATACAGCACAGATAAGAGTATTGCTGTCGGTTTCGATAAAACCCTACACCTGAAGCCCAAGATGGTTGGAGCTGGTACCAATTCCGTTTTTCCGCCATCCTCGTCATTGCCCTTGGGCAGAAAACTTTACCCAAATCGCTCCTTAGTTACGATGACCATGTCTTAGACAAAGTCCAAGACCTTGGTCAGTGACAGTCGATTTAGAAAGTCAAAGATGAACTTCTTTCTTGCCAGGTAAAGAATGAAAGTGTAATATTTTAACGTTGACAGCGGAAATAAGTCTGCGTACTTACTTCCACATCGGCGTCTGACACCACAAGAGGAAGATGAATGGGATTTGTCGTCTGTGTCTGCAGCTTCCGACACCCCTCACTTATGTTCTCCCTCTCTCCTCACTTCCCCTCTGCCGCCCCCCCACTGAGAAGAGCGCACATCGGGGGAGTGTTCCTCTGTCCTACACCAGGGTGGTATTTGCAAAACAGATGCTTACTTCCCGCCACCCCGGCCCTGGAACTCTTGAAGGTGTTCATCAGCGCTGTCAGTCAAAAAGCATTCTCACTAGCCATGTGCGGCAATGGGTACGCCGAGAGACAGGAAGAAAAGCAATGGCTTGTTCGGGAAAGACCGGTATACAAGCCGCACAAACGAAATACTTGTCGAAAAAAAATGTGTTCATACATAAGCCGCATTGGACTATTGGCCGCAGATATATACATTGTGAAATGAGGTATTTACATGAAAATATTTTGTAAATGTTTATTTACATACCTTAATTGTTTCCAAATGGCAGTAAAACGGCCAATCAAACAAAACAGAAGTCATCGGCATTGACCCACTAGCTACGCAAGCAAGCTCTCTAATCAGCTAAACAGACTCAATAACTCCACGGTGACATTTTGGTGAATTTACTGAGGAATTTGTCAAACTGAAACAATACAAAAAGAATGCCATTGTACGTCGATAATACTAACACTGGCACTCTTAAACGTGTTAGCATATTAGCTAATGCTAACGATGTAAGTTTGATTACATTACAATAGCACGTACAAATACGTACGAAAACACTCCTACAGGCGTCACACATAGGACGGTTTAGAAAGTAAGAATTGATCTTGTTAAATTGTAAAACTTACAAACGCTGCCTGGTGTGATGAATGAAAAATCCATATGAGTAGAAACGGTATGGACGGCTAGAAGACGGATCAGCTCTTGTACTTTCGATTAAAAGCTCTAAACTAGGAATCTCAAACACGCGGCCCGCGAGACATTATTATTTGGCCCGCGCTATGATATGACAATTTAATGTTGGCGCGGCCCACAAGTTTAATATGAACAGCATTTGATAAGTCATGCTTGCCAACCGCCCCGATTGCCCCGGGAGACCCCTGAATTTTAAGTTAACAATTCTCACGAAGTCCATGTCTATTTTCGCCAGTTAAACTATAGTAAGGGAGTGACATAATGGCACTTTAGCACCCCCTACATCCTGAACTGCCTGCGTGCAAGCCTAGTTGTAAGTTGTATCTGGCCATGTGGGACACACTGTATTGTTGCAAGATGTACTTGATCAACAGCTACACACGTCACACTAAGGGTGGCCGTAAAACATGTTTTAACACTGTTACAAATATGTGCCAGACCGTTAACCCACACAAAGCAAGAATGACAAACACATTTGAGGAGAACATCCACACTGTATTACAACATAAACACAACAGAACAATTACCCAGAATCCCACGCAGACCTAACTCTTCCGGCTACAATATACACCCCCCACCCTCCCTACTTGCGTTGGTTGAGGTGTTGTATATTGTAGCCCTGCAAGGTGTTCTGGGTATTTGTTCTCTTGTGTTTAAGTTGTGTTAGGGTGCGGAAATTCTCCCAAAAAAGGTTTGTCATTCTTTTTTGGTGTGGGTTCACAGTGTGGCACATATTTGTAACAGTGTTAAAGTTGTTTATACGGCACCGTCAGTGTGACCTGTGTGGCTGTTGACCAAGTACGTCTTGCAGCCGCTGACTTTGGTCTGCACAAGTTAAATACAACATGATACAGAAAGGGCACATTGGATGTGTGATATTGAAGCGTGCGCGATGACATGTAGTGGAACAGTAGGCTTCCTTTGGGGGTGCGCGGGCCCCTGGAGATACTTGAAGGGATTCCAAGGGTCAAATGAGATTTAATAAAAACAATTTGAAAAACGGTAGCAATTCATATATCCTTTATACATATATTTATTGAATAAAACTTCAATGACGTTTGAATGTAAGTTCATAAACTGTGGAAAAACAACATGAAGTGTTGACAGCTAGACTTTTTGTGGACATGTCCCATAAATATTGATGTTAAGGGATTTCTTTTATTGTGAAAAAAGGTTTAGAATTAAGTTCATGAATCCAGATGGATCTCTGTTACAACCCCTGAAGAGGGCACTTTAAGTTGATGATTACTTCTATGTGTAGAAATCTGTATTTATAATTGAATCTCTTGTTTATTTTTCAAAAAGTTTTTAGTTATTTTTACATCTTTTTTTCCAAATAGTTCAAGAAAGACCACTACAAATGAGCAATATTTTGCGCTGTTATACAATTTAATAAATCAGAAACTGATGACATAGTGCTGTATTTTACTTCCTTATCTCTTTTTTTCAACCAAAAATGCTTTAATCTGATTAGGGGGTACTTGGATTAAAAAAATGTTCACAGGGGGTACATCACTGAAAAATGGTTGAGAACCAATGCTCTACAACAGTGGTTCTCAACCTTTTTTCAGTGATGTACCCCCTGTGAACAGGCATGAAGGGGGGGGGGGGGGGGATTCCTCTGTTTCTCATTGTCCCATTGGGTTGAGTTTTTCATTGCCCTGATGTGGGATCTGAGCCGAGGATGTTGTTGTGGCTTGTGCAGCCCTTTGAGACACTTGTGATTTAGGGCTATATAAGTAAACATTGATTGATTGATTTAGGGCTGGGCGATATATATCGATATACTCTATATATTGCGGGTTTGTCTCTGCGTGATATAGAAAATGACTATATCGTGATATTCGAGTATACGTTCTCACGCAGTTGCTTTTAGCTGCTGGCATTACACTACAGGATTTTCCCACTCTTTCTTGTCTTTCCTTCTCACAGACAGCAAGCGCACCTTCTTACATACGCCACATACGTATACGCCCTCGCGGAGCAGAGAGGTAGCAGCATGGGTAACGTTAGCTGTGGTGCGAGTGGTAATACGGGAGAAAGAAGGTACGAATCTGGTAACAAATGAAGGAAGACTTCATTCCCAAGAAAAAACAACAATGGTTCCATCTTCTGGCGGTGGTTTGGCTTCAAGCGGGAATATGTCGAACAAAAAACGTAATCAGTCAAGTGTGGGGCAAAAGCATTGCTACAAAAAGTAGCATTACTGCTACTTGAAATGTCACCTGCTAGAGAATGAAGAGTGCTTTAAAATGTATCTGACCATCTTGCACTTTCTGTTTTGGACATAACATGAATGTTTGTGCCACTGCTTAATTAACTTCTTTCCAAGTGGCTGCTGTTGGCAGGAGCTCTGTGCTCGTGTGTCATCCTTTGTGTTTCCCTCTTGTTTTCATATGTTTTTTTTTTTTTTTTTGCCTTTTGGTCCAGGACCCTTTGGGACTGTGTGACAAGGGGTGGCACTTTCGTGACCTCTGCGGTGCTTTTTTGTGGACTTCTGGATCTGCCTCCCGGGAACCTTTTGGCCATGAAGACCAGCTGCTGGGTCTCTGCCACACTGGAGTCGGTTTGGAGAGACTGGAGAAGATGCGGATGAGGGCTGCGGAGTTAGGACTGAGCGCCAGGACGGAGAGGCTTCGCGGTGTCTTGGCTGGCTGAGCAGGTGTCGGACACCTCATTCTCCTTGGACGTATCCTCGCTCATCCATGCGGACTGGACACTGGCCGAGAGTTGGTTGGCGGCCGAGAGTGGAGTCGGCTCTCTTGGTTGCTTTGTTGGGTCTACTCCTGTTTCTGGCCATGCTCCCTCCACCCCAGCGGACGATGGCGTGGAACACCGCAGAGGCCACCACAGTGTATATGTTTCTTTTACTCTTTATTCATAGCTGTATGTAGAAGTTGCTGGTTGTATCCGCTGCTTTAATGTCTTTAATGTCCTTTGTGTTCTTTAATGTTTGATGTTTCCCTCTTACACACATGTGAGAGGGATGTGTACAATGGCTATGAGGAGTTGTTGTTTTTTTCCCTTGGCCTCAGTCTGGACCCCTCTCCCGCGTAAGCATTCTATTCAGTTGTAAACAAATGTCAAAATGGGCAGCATGGTGGACCAGGGGTTAGTGCATGGGCTTCGCAATACGAAGATTCTGAGTAGTCCTGAGTTCAATCCAGGGCTCAGGATCTTTCTGTGAAGAGTTTGCATGTTTTCCCCGTGATTACGCAGGCTCCCTTCGGGTACTCCGGCTTTCTCCCACCGCTGAAAACATGCACCTGGGGATAGGTTAATTGGCAACACTAAATGGGCCCTAGTGTGTGAATGTGAGTGTGAATGTTGTCTGTCTGTGTTGGCCCTGCGATGAGGTGGCGACTTGTCCAGGGTGTACAACGCCTTCCGTCCGAATGCAGCTGAGATAGACTCCAGCACCCCCCCACGACCCCAAAAGGGACAAGCGGTAGAAAATGGATAAATGGATGGATGGGATTCTGGTCACCTTCTGTGAGCAGAATGTTTTCGAACTCCTGTTATTTGTTGCAGGCTAAATTGCAGAGTCGTTTAGGACTGGTTGAAAGGACAGTGTTGTATGTGGGTAACAGGTGGTGTCCCTCTGTTTAGGAATGGTTTTTGACTCTTTCTTACTTCCAGGTGAAGTAAGAAAAGCAGTTACATGTTATCCGTATGGGCTTGAATTTAAAAAAAAAAGTGTGCATCCTTACCAAAAACAAGTCAAATATGTTTTGCTGTTTTGCCTTTGAAGTCAAACCGTAGATGGGGTGTCTTTCTTTTTTAAACATGTGCTTCTCTCAGTCATTAGCTGTTGTCGCCCGAGCAAAGACGCGGGGAGCGGGACCACAAATGTCCAAGGCCGCCGCCAAAGCTTTGATCTTTTGTTCTGTTTATGCCATTAGCGTGGAGCGTGGCATGTAGGAAGCCTTCTGCCGGGGGCTTGTTAGATGCCACTAACAAGGACGGCTCAGGTAGTCCTCATAGAAGGTTTCCTCCCTGTCTCATCTCTGTCTACTTCAAACGGAGCGCAATGAACAGCAAACAATCTGGGTCTGACTCGGAGGATTGAAGAATATGTTTGGGTTCGGCTGGGCTACAAACTCCGACGAGCAGATTAAAGTTAATTCCCCTCTTAATTAAGCTGAAAATTGGATGAGAGCAGGCAGGGACGGGTTTGTTTTCTTTTACGCCAGAAAACCTCGCATGTCCATTAGTGCGTGTACGCGCGTTTTTTTTCTCCTGCGGAAAGGAAAAGGCCGCCTCGCATCGGGAAAAAGGCGCCTCTCAAGTACACGCATGGTTTGGATGGCAAACAGTGGAAGAAGAGCAACCACGGCGCTCCTTAATGAGACTCCTTCTGCCGCCGCTCGCCTTTTCACGGCCGCCTCCGTGTGTTGTGATGCTAATGAGCCCCGGCGACCACAAACCGGGCCTTTAATTGTCCTCTTTGATCTGGCGCTAATTCCGCTAATTAGGGGCCCAACTTTCAAAGTTAAACGTTTGGCTTCCACCTCTGACTGTGCGAGTGGTCGGCTGGGAGAACACAATCGAATGTCACCGAGTGAATAAAAGCCGCCGCGCTTTGGGGCCATCTGTCCTTTACTTAACGACACGGTCCTGCCGCTAGGTTGTGTGATATGACGCAGAAAACTCTTTTGTGACAGGACCGAGGCCCTCTAGTGGCTTGAATGACTACGGCAGTAAAAGCAAAGGACAAACACTTCTTAAAAGGCGCTCTGTCAAGACAAATGAAAACTGTGGAAAACTTTTAATATGAAAATATGTAACAACTTCTGCAAAATTAGCCCCATAAACGGTCTGCCTTATTGTTATTGTTTTATTTCTATTACTCAGTCCAACAAAAAAAATACACAATAATACCATAGTAATACAATTCCAATTCCAAAACCAAACCCGGCCCAGCAACATTCAGTACAGCAATCAACAGAGAAGACAATTGAGAAGACACGCAAACATGACACAAAACAATCCAAAAGTAGTCGAGCAAAAATGAATAATATCAACCAAAGTATCAATATTAATAAGAATTCCAACATAACAATGAATAGAAATCCGTTAATTTACATTATCATCACAGCTATTTAAAAAAAATATATAAATACAAACATTGAAAAAAAGAACAATAGTGTCGCAGTGGCTTACACTTGCATTGCAACTCATTACAGTTGTGAGCAAAATTATTCAACCCCCACACAATTTTGGTGTTTTAGCAAGTTGAACATTTATTCCGTATTTTGTTTATAGTCATATCAAATAAAGATGCATTAAATAAACAAATGCAACTTGAATTACAACATTATATTTTGTCACATACCAAACAGTGTCATTTCTCTTAATATCTCATTGACAAAATTATTCAACCCCTTGAAGATCATAACTCTTAAGAACAGAATTTGAATAAAGTCTTTTCAATCAGGTGTTGATAACACCCGTAGATGTGATTAGAACCATAACAAGCAACAATTAAACTGATTGAAAAAGACTGATGCTCAGCTTTTTGTAGATGGTCAGTGGTGTATTTGCAACATGGTGAAGTCCAGGGAGTTGTCAAATAAGTCCAGAGAGGAGGTAATTTCATAAGAAAGGATATGGATATAAGATAATAGCAAAGACATTACACATTCCAAGAGACACAGTTGGGAGCATAATTCACAAGTTTAAAGCTAAAGGCACAGTGGAAACACTACCTGGGCGTGGTAGAAAAAGAATACTGTGTGCAACTGCTGTCCGGTGAAAAACCACTATACAGCTGAGGAACTACAACAGGACATTGCAGAGGATGAACGCATGTTTTGTCCCAGACAATAAAGTGCCCACTACAAGATGAAGGCCTCCATGCCAGAACTCTCAGGCGCACCCCACTTCTGACTACCAGGCACAAGGAAAATAGACCCCAGTATGCCAAAAATCATTTGGACAAACCCCAAGGTTTTGGGAAACTGTTCTATGGAGTGATGAGACAAAAGTGGAACTCTTTGGGCCTATAAATCAACGTTATGTCTGGAGGAGAAAAAAATTAAGCTTACAAAGAGATGAACACCTTGCCTACTGTTAAGCATGGTGGGGGGTCAATCATGCTCTGGGGCTGTTTCTCTGCCTCAGGTACTGGGAATCACCAGCGCATTCAAGGCATTATGAATTCTATTTCCTAGCAGGATATATTAGCTGCAATTGTCATGAAGTCAGTGACGAAGCTGTGGCTTGGGAGACGTTGGCTCTTTTATAACAGGAGAACGATCCCAAGCATACCTCCAAATCAACATCAGAGTGGTTGCAGAAGAAGGGCTGGAGGACTCTGGAGTGGCCTTCACAGTCGCCAGACCTAAATCCTATAGAAAAGCTGTGGTGGGACTTGAAGAAGGCAGTTGCAGCACGCAAGCCCAAGAATATGAATGAACTGGAGGCCTTTGCCCAAGAGGAATGGACTAAAATACCTGTGGATCATTGCAAGAAGCTTGTGTCCGCTTATGTATCACGTTTGAAGGATGCCAAAGGGTGTTCTACTAAGTACCAAAGATGCATGTAACTAGGGGGTTGAATCATTTTGTCAATGAGATATTAGGAAAAATGTCCTTTTTTTGGTATTTTGTAAAATACAGTGTTAGAATTTAAGTTGCATTCGTCTACTTGACACATCTTTATTTGATATGACTATAAACAAAATACGGAATAAATGTCCAACTTGCTAAAACACCAAAATTGTGTGGGGGTTGAATAATTTTGATCACTACTGTAGTTTGACAACACATTATGTCCAATATTTTCCGAAAGGGAATAAGCGGTAGAAAATGGATGGATGGATGGATTTTCCACAAAGATAAAATAAGTCATATTTTAGGTTTGTTTAATAGTTAAAACAAATTGAAATATTGGATGCCGCATTCAAATATATGACTTTTTATTATCTCAACTAAATGAATTTTTTTCTACTGATCTCATTTACATAGCTTGTGTATACCAGTGAGTATTTATTATGTGTGTATACCAGTCCGTATAAGTTGGACTATCAACATCTATCCATTATTTTTTAATATTACCGTTTTTGTTATTGAAAGAAATGTGTTTGTGTTTGTGTGATGCAACTCCATAAACAGCATCAAGAGTAGAGATGTAACGATAAACGGTAAATCATTACAATTTTAAATAAAAATTATCGTAAAACCGTGAATGCTAACGCTGATAAACCCATACTAGGGGTGGTGAATCTTTGAGCACCTAACAAATTATCCGATTCCCGATTCCTGTGCTGACAATTTGATTCAGAATCAATTTTTGATTTAACACGATTCTCGCAATGTATCATTTAGTATAATAATGTTACATATATTTTCGGCAGAGGTGTCCAAACTTTTCCCACCAAAAAAAATAATAGCATACTTTGACTTTTCAAAGTATGCAGGGGCCATTTAAAAAAAAATGGTGTTTTTTAAAATTGTAAAAATAGATTTTACATACATTTTAAAGAGAGAACTGCCAGGCCTGTCACTGACAGTGTGGTTATGTTTTGGTTTTTCCTTTGTGTTTGTGTTTTATTTCCGGTCAGCGCTTTTATTTTGGTTCCTTTTCCTGCCCGTCACTCCGAGCGCTTGTTTCCCCTCACCTGTACCTGATTGGCAGTCTGGAACACCTGGTGGCAATTGCCAATTAGGCTACTCGAGTTATTGTTTGCAGTATCCTGGAGTATTGTTTGCAGCATCCTATATGCTGATAACTGTTTGCAGTTTGCTGTCTCCTAGTTCTTTGTTTCCTGTTTGCTGGTTCCTGTTTGCTGTTTACAGTTTGCCTATTTCCTGGTTCCTGTGTGCTCTCATCTTTTTCTCTGGTATCCGATTACCATGAATTGATTAACGTGGACCCAGACTTAAACAAGTTGCAAAACGTATTCAAGTGTTACCATTTAGTGGTCAATTGTTCAGAATATGCACTGTACTGTGCAATCTACTAATAAAAGTTTCAATCAATCAATCAATCCCGGAACCTGTTATCCTGGTTCCTGGTTCGTGTTTTCTCTGCATTTTGTACATTTAAATCATGTTTTCCTGCATCAAGCCTGCCATCGCTGCATCTTGGGGTTCGTCACCACCACTACCTGACAACTTCATTTTCAGCTTTGTATTGTAGGTGACTAAGGAAATTATTATCAATTATTAGAATATTTAAGCTATTTCTCAACACATACTGATGTTTTTGCTGTTTTTCATACACTTTTACTGTTGTTTTTCCCCCCGAAAAAATATAATAACAATAATATTATAAAAAATAATTATAAAAAGATTGTGTACCTGCATAACCTAGTGTCAAAAATCATTCCTGTACAAAAATATTAATATTCAATTACACATTAAACAGTGTTTATTATTGTTGTTGACATTTTTCAAATGACTTAAATCATAAGTCAGAATTTTTTTTGTAATTAGCGAGCCAGCTAACTAAAGTCTGTTTAGATTTATATTCTGTTTATTTCTAGAGCTTTTGGTATTTTAGATATTAATTAATTAATATTTAAAATTATTAGTTTGTTTCAGCTTTTTTCTCATTACATTTTGATGTTTTTGCTCCTTTTTTCCTAAATTTGTACTGTTAGTTTTTACCCTGTAAAAATATAATAACAATTTAGATAATAATAATAATAAGTTTGTGTACCCGCATTAACATTTTGTATATAAAATGTTGCCGCAAGAACATATTACTGTTCAGTTACAAATTTAACAGTGTTTATTAGTGTTGACATTTTTCAAATTACTAAAATCATAAATCAGTATTGTTTTATTTGTTGTATTTAGTTAGCTACAGTAGCTAACAATGTGTTTTACATTGTTTTAATTTTATTTGGGAGCTTCTAATATTTTAGATATTAGATAATATCTTAAATTGTTAGTTGGTTTCAGCTTTTTTCTCATTACATTCCATTTTGCACTTTTTTTTTACATTGTTACTGTTGTTTTTTTTTACTGTAAAAACATAGAATAATAACAATAATAATAAGAAGAAGAAAAATAATAATAAAATGAGTGTGTACCTGCACAACATAGTGTGTCAAAAATTATTCCTGTACAAACTATCAACTAATCAATTACAAATTTAACAGTGTTTATTATTGTTGACATTTTTCAAATTACTTGAATCATATGTCAGTATTATTTTTGGTTTTTTAATAAGCTAGCTAGCTGACTAAAGTTTGTTTAGATTGTTATTCTATGTTTATTTCTAGAGCTTCTAATATTTTAGATCAGTGGTTCTCAAACTTTTTTCAGTGATGTACCCCCTGTGAACATTTTTTTTAATTCAAGTACCCCCTAATCAGAGCAAAGCATTTTTGGTTGAAAAAAAGAGATAAAGAAATAAAATACAGCACTATGTCATCAGTTTCTGATTGATTAAATTGTATAACAGTGCAAAATATTGCTCATTTGTAGTGGTTTTTCTTGAACTATTTGGAAAAAAAGATATAAAAATAACTAAAAATCGTTGAAAAATAAACAAGTGATTCAATTATAAATAAAGATTTCTACACATAGAAGTAATCATCAACTTAATCTTTGGGGATTGTAATAGGGAACCATCTGGATTCATCAACTTCATTCGAAACATTTCTTTACAAAAAAAGAAATCTTTAACATCAATATTTATACCCTGCCTTCCGCCCGATTGTAGCTGAGATAGGCGCCAGCGCCCCCCCGCGACCCCGAAAGGGAATAAGCGGTACAAAATGGATGGATGGATTTATGGAACATGTCCAGAGAAAATCTAGCAGTCAACACTGAATATTGCATTCTTGCATTTATTTTCACAGTTTATGAACTTACATTCATATTGTGTTGAAGTATTATTCAATAAATATACTTATAAAGGATTTTTGAATTGTTGCTATTTTTAGAATATTTTTTAAAAATCTCACGTACCCCTTGGCATACCTTCAAGTACCCTCAGGGGTACGCGTACCCCCATTTGAGAACCACTGTTTTAGATAATTAATCAATAATTATTTGTTGGTTTCAGCTTTTTCTCATTACATTTTGATGTTTTTGCTCTTTTTCTTACATTTGTACAGTTGGTTATTACCCTGTAAAAATATAATAACAATAATATGAATAATATTAATATCGTGATTGTGTACCTGCATAACATTGTGTGTCAAATATGTTGCCGTACGAAAATAATAATGTTCAGTTACTACTCTAACAGTGTTTATTATTGTTGATATTTTTAAAATTACTGAATTCATATGGTAAGTTATTATTTTTATTTTTGTAATTGGCTACGTAGCTAACTACATTTTTTTTTGGATTTTGATTTTATCTTTATTTTGAGAGCTTCTAATATTTTAGATAATTAATTAGTTGTTAAATTATGGTTTAATTATTAGTTGATTTTATTTTTTTATTCATTACATTCTGATGTTTTTGCTAATTTTTCTTACAGTTTTACTGTTGGTGTTTTCCACTGTAAAAATATAATAATAATAACAATAATGATAATGATGATTGTGTACCTGCTTAACCTCGTGTCAAAAATTCTTCCTGTATGAAAATAGTGTTCAGTTACACATTTAAGTGTTTATTAATGTTGTTGACACTTTTCAAATGACTTAATTCATAAGACAGTGTTATTTTTATTTTTATAATTAGCAAGGTAACTAACGCAACTTTTAGATTTTTACTTTGTTTTTGTTTTATTTTGAGCTTTTAATATTTTATATATTTAATAATGAATTAGTTTATATGTTAATTATTAGCTGGTTTCAGCTTTCGCTCATTACATTCTGATTGTTTTGCTATTTTCTCTTATTGCTTAGTGAAGGGACGGCGTGGCGCAGTGGAAGAGTGGCCGTGTGCAACCCGAGGGTCCCTGGTTCAATACCCACCTAGTACCAAACTCATCATGCCCGTTGTGTCCTGAGCAAGACACTTCACCCTTGCTCCTGATGGGTGCTGGTTAGCGCCTTGCATGGCAGCTCCCTCCATCAGTGTGTGAATGTGTGTGTGAATGGGTAAATGTGGAAGTAGTGTCAAAGCGCTTTGAGTACCTTGAAGGTAGAAAAGCGCTATACAAGTACAACCCATTTATTTGTTTTACTGTTTTTTTTACCTGTAAAAATACAAAATTAATGTCAAAAATTGTGTCAAAAATTCTGCCCGTATGAAAATACTATTGTTCAGTTACACATTGTTGACATTTTTCAAATTAATTAATTCTTAAATCAGTTATTTTTATTTTTGCAATTAGCTAGTTAGGTAACTATACTTTGTTTAGATCTGTATTTTCTTCTTCAAAAGCTTATAATATTTTAGATAATTGATAATTAATGAATTGTTAATTACTAGTTAGTTTTAGCTTTTTATCATTACATTCCAATATGTTATGTTATTTTCCGACAATATGCTGTGGGCCAACAAAATGTATTTTTTTTCAAATTCAAGACAAAGTTGTATGTTTTTGGTAACACTTTAGTATAGAGGAACATATTCTAAGTAACAAAGACTTAATTTAGAGTTATTTGGACACTTGGGAAACAAATTCTAAGTAATAAAATATATTCGTTATTTGGTTAGGGTTAGGGTCAGGGTTAGAGGGTTAGGGTTGTATTAAGGCCATGCCGAATAAGGCATTAATTAGTACTTAATGACTAGTTAAGAACCAATATGTTACTAATTTGCATGTTAATAGGCAACTAATTAATGGTGAATATGTTCCACATACTTAAGTGTTGCCATATTTTTTTTACTGGTGCACAAAATCAACCGTGCATGATCATCATCACCTTGTTCAAACAACAAAACTAAGACATAAACTAGTGCATAAACTCACAACAAATTACACACCTGCAAATCAGTCAGCTGTTGCCATATCTGTAATATAACAACAGGGAGAAGTTTGTATTTACACGAAGAGTTTTGATCTCCGCCGAACCCCTGAGGTCGACTCACCGAACCCCTTGGGTTCAATCAAACCCTGGTTAAGAACCACTGACCCAATCCCAATTCAAACTGTTACTATGTTAACATTTTTAAACCAATTCAAAAAATTCTAACACCACCCGTTCATATCATTAAGGACAAATGCGCTCATATAAATATTTTCAAAACGTTTTTCTTGAAATATCCAGGTAATTCCCATTCAAATGAATGAGATGGCGACTTGTCCAGGGTGTACCCCGCCTTCCGCCCGATTGTAGCTGAGATAGGCGCCAGCACCGCCCGCGACCCCAAAAGGGAATAAGCGGTAGAAAATGGATGGATGGATGGATGGAGGTAGTCATAGTTCTACAATGCCCTAAATTCTCAAAAATGTATGCCATTCTTAAACCCGAATCCGACTTTTCCACCATACACCATCTACAGATATCCATCCATCCATCCATCCATTTTCTACCGCTTATTCCCTTTCGGGGTCGCGGGGGGCGCTGGCGCCTATCTCAGCTACATTAAATCAAAACATGTTTTCGCTTTCCCAAAATTTCCGATTATCCCTGGATTTCCTCCCCATTGACAATGAATAGGCATTATGCAAACCTCTCCCTATCCCACATTTCTCAACCGATTCGAAGCGTTCTAACATCTACACACTCCATTCACCCTGGACATTCAAGCATTTCTGTTCCAATCACGTGTATCGGCAGTTCACAAAATTCCCAAGACTACCAAGTCAAATGACTTGTGTGTTAGTCAAGCTTGTTATGATTCTGATCAAATGTAAAATAAAATACTGTTTGTATGTTGGAGTTGAAAACATGTTGGCAATAGTTACCCTTTTTTCCAGAAATTGCTCCCAGTAGGATTTCAGAGCTTGTGTTCTCCATTGTCAAAGGACCAGAGTGTGCCGCCCACTCCGGTGTTGTTTTTGGTTCGACTCTGACTTCAAAAACTTATTTGGCCGACTGAAATGAACTGTCTGTATATTAAGGTGGGAGGATTTATCCCCATCTTGGTGTAATGGCAATGCAGCACAAAGTTAACTTTTAGCGTGAGTCGAATGGAAAACACGACCAAACCCTGGACACTCGCGGAAGTCGTGCATAAAATTTGAAAGTGCTACCAATTTTGGAACGATTCAGGATTGGGAAATCCACAACAAAGTAAAAATGTTGAAGAAGCATTATAAAGAGCCATTGCATGAGGGGCAGTGTTTCAAGATGAATACCTTGCTTCAGGACTATTCAAGTAAATTGTTCTGGGGGCTACATTTCCAAAGATATAAGATTCTGGGGCCAGACCTATCCATTCTCTAATAACCTTATTGTGTATATTTCTGGGGAGCAGCATCTTTTGCAGTAAACAATTTTGTGAAAAGTACTAAATTTACAAAATTTGGAAAAAAAAACACTTATACAATAAGAAAACACTTAAAAAATAAATAAATAAACTACTGCCAAAAAGTTAGTCAAATAGGAATTATATGAATCTCAAAGGGTTTCCCACAAATTGCCAATCTATTTGTCGAGGTGGGAGTATGGCTTATGGTGGGGTGGGGTACATATGATATCATCATATAATTTACGTGATTTACAATGAACAGTGGTGTGGCTAATTCTGTTCCTGTAACCACCATATTTTCTGGACTATAGAACGCAACCGTATAAAAGCCCCACCCACTAAAGTTTTGAAGGAAAAATATATATATATATATATTAGTCACACCGGACAATAAGTTGCAAATATATAAGATGAGAAATGAGAATGAGTTTGTAATTGTTTATTTACATACCTTAATTGTTTCCAAACAGTGTCTGTAACAGGGCAGTAAAACGGGGGATCAAACAAAAGAAAAGTCATCGTCATAGAAGCAAGCGTTTCAATCAGCTAAATAGACTCAATAAATTCACGGTTTTGGTGAATTTACTCAGGAATTTGTGAAAATGAAACAATACCGAGCCCACGCCCACCTGGACAAGTCTGCGAGCAGTGTGAGGGTCATGTTTTTTTACTTCTCCAGTACTTTCAATACTACAGTCAAGCCCCACCTGGACCAACTCCAATTCGCCTACTTGCCCCAACTGGGAGTGGAGGACGCAGTCATCTACCTGCTGAACCGAGCCCACGCCCACCTGGATAAACCTGCGAGCAGTGTGAGGGTCATGTTTTTTGACTTCTTTAGTGCTTTCAATACTATACAGCCTGGGCTACTGGGTGTGAAGTTGGATAAGATGCAGGTGGAGGCCCCCTTGGTGTCCTGGGTTGTAGATTACCTGACTGACAGACCACAGTATGTTCGACTGCAGGACTGTGTGTCTGACAGGCTGGTCAGCAACACCGGGGCCCCGCAAGGCACAGTCCTCTCCCCCTTCCGCTTCACCATTTACACCACCGATTTCCACTATCAGTCAGAGTCCTGCCACCTTCAGAAGTTTTCTGATGACTCTGCGATAGTGGGGTGTATTGAGGATGGTGATGACGAGGAATACAGGACACTGGTGGAGGACTTTGTCACATGGTGTGGAAAGAACTACCGCCAGCTTAATGTGACGAAGACCAAGGAGCTGGTTGTGGACCTGGGAAGGAGGAGGAGTACTTTAGCGACCCCTGTTTCCATCAGGGGGGTGGATGTGGACATGGTTGAGGATTATAAATACCTCGGAGTACACATGCACAACAAGCTGAATGGGTCAAAACACGCTGAGGCCCTCTACAAAAAGGGACAGAGCCGCCTCTACTTCCTCAGGAGGTTAGGATCCTTCAACGTCTGTACAAAGATGTTGAAGTTGTTCTACGAGTTGGTGGTGGCAGGCGCCTTCTTGTACGCCGTGGCTTGCTGGGGCAGCGGGCTAAGAGTGAGGAACACAAACAGACTGGACAAGTTGGTAGAGAAGGCCAGTAATGTGGTGGGAGTGGAGCTGGACTCTCTGGTGGTGGTGTCAGAGAGGAGAAGTCTAGCAAAACTCCTAGCCATTATGGACAACCCCTCCCACCCACTACACTCGGACCTTGCGGAGAGAATGAGCACATTCAGTGGAAGGCTCAGACTCCCTAAATGCAACACGGAACAACATAGGAGGTCCTTCATACCGACAGCCATCAGACTGTGTAATGCATATGTTCCTTGACTGCACTAAAATGTAGAATATATGTAGAATATATTTATACTATTCATATATTATACATATAATATATGTTATATATTATTTATTATTATTATTGTCTATTGTGAGCGAACTGTGGTGCTGAATTTCCCCCAGGGATCAATAAAGTACTTTCTATTCTGTTCTATTCTATTCTAAAAAGAATGCAATTGTAAGTTAAAAATACTAACACAGACACTCGTAAACCTGTTATCATATTAGCTAATGCTAACGACGCTAGCTTGATTTACATTACGATAGCACATACAAATATGACGGAAATAACACATTCAGTTTAGTCAGTATGAATAGTTTTAGTTACATTGCAAAACTTACAAATGGTGCTTGGAGTATTGAGGGAATTATCCATACGAGTAGAAACGCTATGGCAAATTGGAAGACGGATCGGCACTTTTACTTTCGGTACAAAGCATGTACAAAAGACCCCCCACACCATTTCAGATTATTTGCATGTGTTTTAAAAAGACTATTTTTATTACGGCCATCAGCAAAAACAAGTCCATAAATGAGCTGCACCGGTTTATAAGCCAAAGGGTTCAAAGCACAGAAAAAAAAATTCCCGAATTTACGGTACTCACCCAAATGTGTGGTATCGGCCAAAACTAATGTAAATTATTCAAACAACAGAATAAATGCTTAGCATATTTTAAGAGAAGTCTCGATATGGCACAGCGGAAAGTAACCCTTATCAACAGCAAATTAGCAGGCAAATTAATAATAGATCTTGAATTGAGCCAATGTTATTGCACACGTCAGCAGCCAAGATTAGGAGCCCTTGAAACCCATTTTCATTTTCATTCATATTCCGAAAAATATATTGTGATTTCTAGTGGAACCTTGATTAGGAACTTTAGATTTGTTCTTGATCAAGGTTTGTAAACCAGAACATTTGTATAAATCTCTAGAAGAAACAATGTAACAGTGAATACCTGGTTCTTGTCTCGACAAAAATCCTTATTTTGGTAAAAAAACACACTTAAAGACAGTATAAAGTGTATATAAATTGAAGTTCCACTGTCTATTGTTATCAAAAGAGGTCGTGATATGTATTGCAATGCAGATTTCCTTAAACCTGCTGCAGAAAACGTGGCAAGGGCTCGAAAACAGGTTGCCTCGGAAAGGACGGAGGCAGAAACAGCGGCCATGTTTTCTGTGCTGTGTCACGTATGACGAAGCATTTCGTCAGTCCCAGTTGCAAGTTGAAAACAAGTTCAACATTGATATTATCTGTGCAGATTAGAACATCTGCCTCAGGCGCACCTTCCTCAGCACATCTGTATATTCACAGACCCAAATAGAACCAGGGGCACGGTCGACAAAGGCTCTTTTTTTGCACATTTTAACTGAGGGTTGCACCATCTTCGCACAAGTGTGTCTGTTATTTAGGCCAATCACTTCAAGGCTTCAGGTATTTAAGTTGCTGTGCTCCAAAAGGCGCCTCGCTGTTTTTGTGTATTCAAACTTTGCCCGAAACACTTTTAGCCGGCTGACGTCAACGCTAACGGGACCAGATTAAGAAATGATTCAGATTTAACGGGCCTGGAAGGGCCGCGGCCACAAATAGCTGCAGTGTTTGTTCCCGTCCGCTCCTTTTCACGGTTGCTCGCAGACCCTTGAAGAGGAATCGCCTTTAGACACTTGCTTTTTTTAGACCTTCCGGCCGCTCTCGCGCACTACAGAAGACACATCCAGCAGCCTAAACTCACACAAAACAATGTGCAGTAGACATTGTGAAAGACATCAGAATCAAATCAAGTAACATTTAATAGCCATGTCCTAATAGTGACATATTTTTGAACAAAAGTAAGTGTTTAGTTCAAAATAGGTAAACAAAAAGGAAACACTACTTATCATTTGGGTTTGGCCTGTCTGTGTCTAGATTAGGGGTTGCTAAATAATCAAAAATGGTACTGTACTCTGTTTGAAAAGTACCGGTTCCACATTTTTTCAACAGGCATGACGGCGCATCGTAATGTCTTGGCATTGCTGGTTTTATGAGTAGATGAGCATGGTCGGCAGCGCACAATCACAGAGTACTTACCAGCAGACACAGTGTGCAGACAGAAAAGGGAGAACGGGCGCATTTTGGTCTAAAAACTAACAATAAAGGTGAAGTTATAACACTGAAACACACTCTGGAAGAGGTGCTTTAAGACATGGCTGGCTAGCTAGCAGCTAACATCCATCCGCGGTTGGCAGTGTTTTAGCTTCTTCTAAATTACAAATCCTTGCCTCAATGGCGACAAATAAGTATGTTTCTTGTAAGTATCATCCCTGCAGGACGAGGTAGCTAAAGTGGCTTAACTTCACACCATAGGAGGATACAACAGTTCATCTGTGTCACCGCTAACAAAAGATAGTGATCCTGAATGTACACTTGACATCCACTGTAATGATACCAAGTACAAGAGCCTATCTAGTTGATGGTACTATGATTATATCAATATTTTTATTGTCACAAAACATGTTTTCCTTTATTTTTAATTCATATCATGTTTATAAACACAGAAAATATGCCACTCGACACATGAGGACTTGGAATATGACCAATGTATGATCCTGTAACTACTTGGTATCGGATCGATACTTAAATTTGTAGTAACGTCCAAAACGAATGTAAAGTATCCAAACAACAGAAGAATAAGTGATTATTACATTTTAACAGAAGTGTAGATAGAACATGTTGAAACAGAAAATAAGCAGTTATTAACAGTAAATGAACAAATAGATCAATAATCCATTTTTACAGCTTGTCCCTCATAATGTTGACAAAATAATAGAATGATAAATGACACAATATGATACTGCATACGTCAGCAGACTAATTATTTACTTACTACTAAAAGACAAGTTGTCTAGTATGTTCACTATTTTATTTAAGGACAAAATTGTTCTTTGATTGCATATGTTTAATGTACCTTAATATTGTTGTTAAAATAAAGCCAGTAATGCCATTTTTTGTGGTCCCCTTTATTTATAATAGTATCGAAAAGTATCGAAATACATTTTGGTAGCAGGACAACCCTAGTCCACAGTATTTTACTGTAGAAGGTATACTGTCAATGAAGTCTTGAGTTCAGGGTCTATTTGGTCCACGCCACTTGTTAGTCACATGGCTTTGATGCACCTGAGACTATCCACACATTTAAAAACATTTTATTTGAACACATTGTGCTTGCGCTCCCCGTGTTTCAGAAAAGGAAAGGGAGACGAAGAGAGGCTGACAGCGCAGCCGGGGGATCTCATGCCAACGGAGCGTGGCCCTTTAGTCGAGTGTTCTGTCTGAGATGCCAGTTTGACGGACGACGACGGTCCGAGTGGCATTTCTCCAGGGCAAGATACTGGATACAAAAGTGTTAAAGGGGAGCTGCACTTTTTTTTTTTTGTCTGTCATTCACAATCCTTAGGTAGAACAAGAACATGCATGTTTTTCTCTTTTAAAGCATTCTAACTTGTAAATAAACGCTAGCAAAAGTCAGCTAACTATGGAGCCAACGAGTTGCTCTATTTCTCCGATAAATCACTCTAAAACATCCAAAAACTGCCTTCAAAGTTTTATATACACACTGGAAGTATATATGTAATGTATTAAAATTCATAATAACATGTAATATTTACATATTTTGATCATTTTAAGTATACAGCGGCATATCTATTTCACATACGCATCATAACCTTCACTTTCCCTTCAACAACAACACTACTGATCTTGGCAGACTTGATGAGAGACAAAAAAAGACAACTTTGGAACAAATGATGATCCAGAAACTTCTATTTTTGATCCTGACTATAAGGAGGATGATCAACAAGTTTTAGAAGCTGTGCGCTAAACAGATGCAGCTTTAGTCAAACATTTAGCATCATGTAGCAGTATTGCTAAGTGCTAAACAAGATATACAAACTATCAACACAATAAAAAAAAATCACTTACTATAATTGTCTGCTCTCACTGGGATAAAGACTGATGGGATGTTTATACCTTCTCCTTTACATCAACAATTCATCATAATCCTCACAAAGGGTAAAAAAAAAAAAAAAAAGTGGTGTTTTTCGCATTTGTATCGCCATCTCCGGGTCTAAGTTGGATGTCAAAGTTGACCAATTTGTGGGTTTATGTCCACAACCTTCTACTATCCAGATGAGAGACATGATTTATCATCTAGAATAGAATTAACTTTCACCAACTCAGATACGAAGCAGCAGCTCAATATCTGTCTGTGTTAGCACTTAAAATAATAAAATTCCTAATACTTAGGGGTGTAACGGTACGTGTATTTGTATCGAACCGTTTCGTTACGGGGGTTTCGGTTCGGCACGCGGGCGTACCGAACAAGTTCGGAAGCAGAAGTCTTCACAAGCTGCTCTGCTTTCTGCCTCTGTCTCTGCCTCATTGTACCGCCCACACAACTATCTGATTGGTTACATACAAAGCCAATCAGCAGTGCGTATTCAGAGCGATGTAACAGCCAATCAGCAGTGCGTATTCAGATTACAGAACGATGTAGTCAATGCTTTAGCGTCGAGCAGATATTCGTCTAGCAGGGGAGGAGCGGACTCTACCCAAATTATACTAAACACTTCTCAGTCACAACTATTACAAACATCACTATGAGCCCGTTGACCTTCTAGAAACTTAAACTGCAGCTCAGCTTGCTCACAGTATAGGCTTGAGATGAAGGCTAATTAGCTTTTAGCGTAACGTTAGCTCATTTTTTTTTATGTGAGTGTGTGTGTGCGTGCGTGCGTGTCTTAGGGGCAGCAAAGCCCTGTCTGTCTGTTATTTCATTGAACTCCATTGTGTTCAGGGATGAATAGTCTCTCCTATTGCAATTGTACTATTTTTCATCTATAGTTACATGAATCATTAGTAAGGTAGCAGCCTAGTTTTGAATAGCAGGGTCCCTACTATCACATGTTGATAAAAATACAACATTTACATAATAAAAGTCAACTACAGGCTTCCCAAATGCTGTAATAAATTAAGCATGATGAGTTGACATTAAACAGTTTCAATGGAAACTGTTTAATGTTAAACTTTTTATATGTAAAAGAAAGGTTTTTTTCATTTTATTTAATCAAAACAACAACTTGAGGCAGTTTAATGTGGATTAACATGGGCAGAATTATTATAGTCTTCCCAATGTTAAAAGGATAAAGCCATTGTTTAAAAATTTGGTAAATAAATAACCAAAAAATGTATATTTTGTTGATTTCTTACTGTGGCGAAAATGAACCGAACTGTGACCTCTAAACCGAGGTACGTACCGAACCGAAATTTTTGTGTAACGTTACACCCCTACTAATACTTGTTAGTATTCAGGTCACAACATGTAAATGGAGTATTGTTGGCTCTTGTTGGATGTTTTTAGCTGGCTTTATGGGCACAATAGAGTACTTCCATTAGCTGCATTGTTAGCCACCCCATGTTTGCCGTATTTTACGACTTGAAATGCATAAAAAAATAATAACACAAGTGTTCTAGTCATACGCAAGGATTGTGAATGATGGGGAAGATTCCAAAAATAAATTGCAATTTTTGTTTTAAACAAGTACAATTTCCATAGTCAATGCATTGTAATTATGAGCAGATATAATCTAGTAAATAGAATAATAAAGAAGCTCTGTTGGTGAAGAATAGGGCTGGGCGATATGGCCTTTTTTTAATATCTCGATATTTTTAGGCCATGTCGTGATGCACGATAAATATTTCGATATTTTGCCTTAGCCTTGAATGAACACTTAATGCATATAATCACAGCAGTATGATGATTCTATGTGTCTACATTAAAACATTATTCTTCATACTGCATTAATATATGCTCATTTTAAACTTTCATGCAGAGAAGGAAATCACAACTAAGTTAATTGACGAAAACTGTATTTATTAAACAGTTATTAAGCAGTGGCACAAACATTCATATCATTTCCGAAACAGAAAGTGCAAGATTATCAAATACATTTTAAAACAAGCTAGTAGTGCACTTTTGTGCATGATGTCACTAAGATGATTTATTAAAACAACACTAAATTAAAGTGCACTTTTTTTACAGAATGTCACTACAATAGTTTAAAACAGATAAAGTGCACTTTTGTGCATAATCTCACACAAGATATTTCAATAACTGGCAAATAAAAATGAGCAGCATAATAGGAAATCAAATAGTGTTCGTCTTTCGCTATGTGGTAGGTTACTGTGGACGTTATCTCCTTTTGTTGTTGACTATTTTTTTCCTACACTGTTGATCTGGAATTGTTTGCCTTGGCATTTTGATGGTGTGGGTGTGTGGCACCGAATGGAGATGTTGACATGCGGAGTAAGCACTCTTCATTCTCCCGCAGGTGAGTTTTCAAATGATGCTACATATTAGCAGTAATGCTACTTTTTGTAGCAATGCTTTTGCCCCACACTTGACGAATTACGGTTGTCTGTTCGACATTTTCCCACTTGAAGCCAAACCACCGCCTGACGATGGACCCCCTGCTGTTTTCCTTGGGAATCAATTCTTCCTTCATTTGTTGCCAGATTCGCACCTTCTCTCTCTCGTATTACCACTCGCACGGCTCCGCTAGCATCACAGCTAACGTTACCCATGCTGCTACCTCTCTTCTCCGCGAGGGCGTATACGTATGTGACGTATATAAGAAGGTGCGCTTGATGTCTGTGAGAAGGAGAGACTAGAAAGAGTGGGAAGAGCCTGTAGTGTAATGCCAGCAGCTAAAAGCAACTGCGTGAGAACGTATACTCGAATATCACGATATAGTCATTTTCTATATCGCACATAGACAAACTCGATATATCGCCCAGCCCTAGTGAAAAATGAAGTGCAGTATGTCACAGCTAAAAAAACACTTGTTAATATTAATGAAGACCTGTCAGTTGAAACGGTACTGAAACTTAAAAAAATATTTCTGGGAGCGCGGCTTAATTCTTCCCCTCTTTCCTGCTAGGTAACAAAAAAAAGGCGATCAGAGGCGAAAGGGGATAGCAGCTCGTGTTTTTGGGACTGAGCTCATTAGCATCACACCTGCTAGTCGTTTTCGAGTTTGGACACCATCTCTTATTGTGTCCAGTCTTTTCACACCCGTTTCCCTATTTGTCAACATCTCAGGTGAAAACAGACAGGTGAGAGGACTGCAGCAATTCGCTCCCTGTCCTGGTTTCAACTGCTAATAACCCATAAAAGGATTGTGTGGGCCCTTTAAATGAAAGCTCTTGATAAGTACAAATGCGCAGCGCAGCATGATATATCCCACAGGGCATCCTTCTATTGTTTATGAACCATAAAACAAAAAAAATGTCCAATAATAAGGTCAGCTCAGATGGAACTGTGTACTCCATTTATTATATGAGGAAAACATATCAGACGTGAACAAACCTAAGATGATGTAAAACAACAAACAACAACAAAACGACAAGGAGATATGATAAATTAACAGACTAGGTCATTTAAATTAAAGCAATTTGTCAAACAGATGCATGCATCTTTTATCTAATATTGCAATAACAACAATGCTTCACATTGTGGCGCTGAAGTCATCAAGGCCTTTAAGAATTTGTGGAATTATTGCAACTGGAATCGAATATTTTGTCTTCCAGAGAGAATTGACGAGCACTGAGATTGAATCCATTAAAAAAAATGCTACTATGTAATTGCAATGTCAGCTGTTGTCCTCATTTTTTAAGTTTTGTAATAAACTTGAAGGAGGTCTCACTTCATCATTGTACTGGTGACAGTAATATTTTGTATATTACAATTGTTAAAGAGGAACTGCCCTTTCTTAGTAATTTCGCCTATCATTCATGCCTTTATGAAAGACAACAACACACGTTTTAATTTTGTGATGCATTTAAGTCATAAAATATGGCAAGTACAAAGTGTCTAACAATACAGCTAATGGAAGTACACTATTGCACCCCTAAAGGCAAAAAGTAGAAAAACTCTACTCCATTCACATGTCATGACCTGAAAATAAACCCAGTATTTGCGTTATTGTTATTATAAGGGCTAACGCAGACAAACAACTTTTATTGGCAACGTGATCATGGGGAGCTAACTAGCTTATGCTGCTCCTGCATCGCCTCTGAGTTGGTGAAAGTTAATTCTCGATTATAAATATTAGAAAGTTGTGGACACAAACCAACAAACTGATCAAATTTGACATCCAACTGAGACCTGGAGATGGCGAGAAAGACACGAAAAGAAGCTTGTTTTTTGAGGACTGATGAATTGTTGACGTAAAGCGGAAGATGTAAACATCCCATCATTCTTTATCCCAGTGAGAGCAGACATTGTACAGTAAGTGATGGTTTTATTATGTTTGCATGTCTAGTTTAGCACTTAGCAATACTGCTACATGATGCTTAGTATTTGAGTAAAGCTGCATCTGTTTAGCACATAGCTTCTAAAACTTGTAGATCATCCTCCTTATATTCAGGATCAAAAATTGAAGTTTCTGGATCATAATTTTGTCCCAAAGTAGTCTTTGTTGTCTCTCATCAAGTCTGCCATGATTAGTAGTCTTGTTGTTGTTAACGGGAAAGTGAACATTGTGATGGGTTTGGCAAATGAATACGCCGTCGTATGCTCAAAATGATAAAAATATGGAAATTTTACATGTTATTATGAATGTTACTAGATACTAAATAAATACTTACAGTGTGTTTATAAAACATTGATGGAGGTTTTGGGATGTTTTTTAAGAGCGCTTTATAGGCGGAATAAAGCTTCTTCCATTACCTCCTTCATTAGCTGACTTTTGTAAACATTTTTTTATGAGTTATAATGCATAGAAAAGTACAACTTGTCTTACATAAAGAATGTGAATAATCGGCACACTTAAAAATAAAAAAATGTAGTTTCCCTTCAAGTAATGAGTTATGAAAGTAATTTGATTTTAATATTGAGATTATATTTTGGTTTAGGTATGACAATGACTTTGTTTTTCGGTCTATGTCCAATAAATATTGTGTGTTAGCAACAACTCACTATGGCCATCATCTCTGCTCATCTCTCTCTGCTCATCTCTCTCTGTGACCTTTTTGACCTCTTCCCAAATCCCCCTTGGTGCTTTCCACCAGTGAGATGTATGCATTGGGCTAAATGGCTCATTTGTCAGCTTGTATGTTCCAATTCAGTCAGTCAGGGAAGTTCCGGGGCCAATTGAAGGTGTGAAAGTTGGACAAAGTCCTAAAAAAAATTTGGGAAGCGCTTCTATTTTGACTGTTTTATGCCTCATCTTAAAATGATCTCAGATGATGGAAGGGGAGAAGTGGAATGTCTTATGTCTCCTGTGTGCTCAAGGGATCGGTCATTATTTCATTGCATGTATTCACAGGCCTGAGGGATATGACCTTAAAATGAAATTGAGATGTTTTCACCCCAAAAATTTTCTTCCAATTATTTTCTTACTTTAAATAAAATCAAATGGATACAAAGGGCAAAAAAATTCAAAACAAGGTTTGCTTTAATTTGGTCAAAAATTAGTCTATTGAAATGGCACTTCATTTTACTGTTGGCAAAATATTTTTGATTTAAAGTTGGTTATTTTTTAACAAACACACACATATATACACATATATACACATATACATATACATATACAAACTATATATATATTCATGTTTATACTATACATACATACATATATACTTACATGATTTCATACATAGACATACATATATACATACTGTATATATATATATATATATATATATATATATATATATATACATATATACATACATATACACATATGTGTATACATATATATACATATATATACATACATACATACGTATATATACTGTATATATATGTATCTATATACGTATATATACATATATACGCATACATATCCGTATATATATACATATATATACCTATATATATATATATATATATATATATATATATATATATATATATATATATATATATATATATATATATATATATATAGGTATATATATGTGTATATATGTATATATATATATATATATATATATATATATATATATATATATATATATATATATATATATATATATATTAGGGATGCACCGAAATGAAAATTTGTGGCCGAAGCCGAAACAGAATAAAATTTGAGCGCTTGGCCGAAGGCCGAATACCAAATATCGAATAATAAATGCAGTTTTTCACAACTTTTTTATATTGCATGAAAAGCCTAGAATAAATTTTTAGACATGTTTTTCAAATAAAGTAATTTTTTATTGAATATTGACATTTTTTAATATTCCAGTAGCCTTTGCTTTTCAAAAAAAGCACACTTTTTCATTTATATTAGGCCTTCAAACAAAACATGCATTCCAAAAAAAAAATAAAGTGCATTAAAGTGGATAAACCCACAACAAATGAATTATTGTCCTTTTGGCAAAAGTCTGCTTAGCCACAGTAGATAGGCTAATAATGTAAACAGAAGGCTCAAGTAAATCTCGATTAAGTGTGTGCTTGTAACCTCTTACGCTTATACAGGTAGCCTACACAACAGGCTAATAATGTAAAAAGAGGCCCCACTAACTCTCAATAAGTGTGTGCTTGTAACTTCATACACAACATATCCCAGGCCAGAACAGATTTGTCAATAACAGTACTTCAGCTTCAGAATAAAAAGAAGGAAACTAACTATGTATAAAACAATTTAAATTTAACACTGCACGTTGGTTGATGGCGTTCCCGCCTCAAAAAATTGCGTCTTTGCGTCACACGCCACTATTCGGCCTTGCTTTTAACTCATTCTACCGAAGGCCGAATGTGGCTTTTTTTGCCATATTCGGCCGAATATATTCGGTTACCGATTAATCGGTGCATCCCTAATATATATATATATATATATATATATATGAATACGTATATATACGTATATATACATATATATATATACATATATATATATATATAAAAATACATATATATACGTATATATACATATATATAAATACGTATATATATACGTATATATACATATATATATATATATATATATATATATATACACATATATATACATATATATATATATATATATATATATATATATATATACACATATATATATATATATATATATATATACATATATATATATATATATATATATATATATATATATATATATATATATATGTTAATGTAAAATTAAGAATAAAATATCAATATTATGTTATATGTTGACAGAAGCTCAGCTCAGGGAACGTTTTCGACCGCTTACAAGGCCAAGGAACGCTTGATTTTTTTTAACCTGACTAACGTCCAGCAAAGTATGTGTAATCTCGCTTCATTTGAGGTTAATTTTCAGATTTAATGTCCAGGGTGGACAAAGCATTCCACCCGTGTACAGCTGCGATAGGCTCCACAACCCCCCGCGAACCAGTAAGGGACAAGCGGTAGAAAATGGTTGGATGGAACGGTGTTACAATATAATTCCTATTTTCAGCCTGATTCTACATTGACAATATGTAACGATAAATATTTATCTCATCAATGTTTTACCCCACCATCAGAGCAAACAAATGATTAGTATTGCAATTGGGCTTCACGTGAAACCATAAACGTGTTCGACTAAATAATAAATAACTATGAATATCAAGCCCTCTAAAAAGCAGATCAAGTTGAAGTTAATGTCTGTCAAAAATTGTGTGAAAAAATGGGCCCGTGTGTGTCTGTGAGAACCTTGGCTTGCTTGTGGGAGAAAATGGACTCTGCCTGCCAGGCCCCTGAGGGCCCTCAGTATTTTTCTCTCCATTCGTCTGATGAGTTTTGGCAGCACGAGTAGCAGGAGTCACTGTGGAGACTCAACACCCCTCATGGCGAGGTCTAAATCAACCTCCACCGCATCCCTAATTCAAAGGTAATTATCTGCAGGGGTTAATGCGGCCCCCTCACGCATGGAGGCTGCAAAAACGGTTGTTTAAAATTAGCACTAATGTGCTTTTCAGGGGCACACAGGTTTGAAATAAGTCATCTGCAGTCTGTCTTAAGTTAAAGTCATTTTTGCATTAGGACAAGTGACAAAACACCAAAAATAGTTCAATGTAATCATTCTAGTATCGACTATATACAGCTCTTGTACTTGGTATCATTACAGTGGATATTTGTATAGATCCACCCATTTGTTTACATGGAGGAGCGCTAGCTTGCTGTTAGCGGTGAGCTATTGTATTCTCCTACGGTCTGTAGTGAAGCATGTTTAGCTATTCCTCGTCCTGCAGGGATGATATTTCTAAGAAACTTACGTTATTTGTCGCGATAGAGGCGAGGATTCAGAAGTAATTAAAACACTTAGGAGGGACATTAGCCGCTGGCTAGCTATGTTTTAAGGCAGAGCTATTCAATTATTCAACTACAATGTTTCGTCAGAAACTTCCGCGCAAGTTTTATTCCTTTGAGACTGCATTTACTTAATTGCAAAGTAAACACATTGGCTTTCACACTGCACTGTCAATAGATTCATTATTCTGCCCTTGCTACTCAATTCCAGCGTGTGCAACTAAACAGATAGGTAACAGTATGAAGAAACAGAAGCTCCAGAAGTTTCATTGATGATTGATGTTCCTTCTTTTGGATTATTTTCCTTCCTCGGTTTTATTTATTCACACGTATTCCTTTATTAAGGTGTGTAAGAATGAAAATATAATTATAAAATAAGCATTACAAAAGTACAGCGTTCTTTGTGTATTTTACACAAATAAAATAGAAGGATTAGTGTTAACACAGTCACGCATATCGAACTTAAACAACCAAACATTGCACACTACTCATGTCTCCCTCTACTGGTCAAATGTAGCATTTCATGTATTAGAGGAGCTCTAATGGCTTTAGACTAAAAAAAACAACACGATCGTGAATACAAAATAGTCACAAAGTCAACAATTTTAATACCCTTCATCCATCCATCTATCTTCTTTTGCTAATTTGAGGTCGGGTCGCGGGGGCAGCAGCCTAAGCAGGGAAGCCCGGACAATTCCAATACCAATGAACCTAAATATCTTCATGCTCAAAATCTACTTACAAATGTTTGAGCAAGTTTTGTGATGAAACGTGCACGCTGGGATTTCTACCATTGTTGCTTCTTGTCTAGAACACTGTGTACGTCGCTTAAAAGGTCCCACAGGAAACAACGACTTGAGCACTTTCTCGGGGCAGAAAATTCACACTTGGTTATCCTGTACGATTTTTGCTACTCATTTAGATTTTTATTTTCTTCTAGGGCTGAATGCGTAGTCTTCTTCTACGCACCCCACTGCTGCTTCATCTGGACACATCCCTCGCTGTTGCGCCCTGCGGGCTGGCGGGAGTACTGCAAACATGAGCAACCCTAGTCAAAATGGTTTCGTCAAGCCTATTCAGGTGATGGCGGGCTACTGTTTTAAGGCATGTAAATAAATATTTATGTGTCTAATTAACACATTTTTTCAACGTATATATATCCGCGGCTTATAGTCCGATGCGGCTGATATATGGAAAATAATGGTTTTCTAAAATTTTGTGGGTGCGGCTTATATGCCGGTACACTCTATACTCCAGAAAATCCGTTACTCCTGGGATCAATTTAGTAAGATGCCCTAATATTTCGACTTCAAGGGTCACTTATCAGTCCAGATCTGTTTCTGATGATGCACTGGCACCTATTGAATAGAATAGAATAGAATAGAATAGAATCGGGGCTTCACGGTGGAAGAGGGGTTAGTGCGTCTGCCTCACAATACGAAGGTCCTGCAGTCCTGGGTTCAATCCCAGGCTCGGGATCTTTCTGTGTGGAGTTTGCATGTTCTCCCCTTGAATGCGTGGGTTCGCTCTGGGTACTCCAGCTTCCTCCCACTTCCAAAGAAATGCACCTGGGGATAGGTTGATTGGCAACACTAAATTGGCCCTAGTGTGTGAATGTGAGTGTGAATGTTGTCTATCTGTGTTGGCCCTGCGATGAAGTTGTGACTTGTCTAGGGTGTACCCCGCCCTCCGCCCGATTGTAGCTGAGGTAGGCGCCAGCGCCGCCCGCGACCCCAAAAGGGAATAAGCGGTAGAAAATGGATTGATAGAATAGAATGGACTAATGGAGGCAGACGAGAGCTTCAAGAAGCATTCAAAGAGATGGATCAGGAAGGTCTGAAGCAACTCGGCTGTGAGTTTGTCATGAACACTCGCTGGAGTTTGGGAGAGACAAATCCGTACGATCAGAAGCGTTTTAACCTCCATTCTAGACCAGTCCGCCCGGATACTAGACACTTCCTTACTAAGAACCTACCTTGATGAAGTAATGGCAATAGTTAACAGTAGACCCATTACCCCACACCTTCTTAAGGAACCTACTGGACCTCAACCACTCACGCCCAACCTTCTCTTGACCATGAAGTCTTCAATAATAGCACCACCACCAGGAGACTTTGTGAAGGAAGACCTATACCTACGCAACAGATGGCATATTAGAGCTATTGTTATGGGCCTGCTGCAATGCAAGCGCCCATGTACTTGCTTCGAGCAGCATAGAATGGGTGTTTGCAATGAAAGCAGCCCATATTATTATTGCTCATACTTCAATGTAGGGCTGGGCGATATATCGATATACTCGATATATTGCGGGTTTGTCTCTGTGCGATATAGAAAATTAATATATTGTGATATTCGAGTATACGTTCTCACGCAGTTGCTTTTGGCTGCTGGCATTACACTGCATGCATTTCCCACTCTTTGTTGTCTCTCCTTCTCACAGACAGCAAGCGCACCTTCTTACATACATCACATACGTATACGCCCTCACGGAGCAGAGAGGTAGCGGCATGGGTAACATTTGCTGTGGTGCGAGTGGTAATACGAGAGAGAAAAGGTGTGAACCTGGTAACAAATGAAGGAATAATTAATTCCCAAGAAAAACAGCAGGGGGTCCATCGTCTGGCGGTGGTTTGGGTTCTTGTGGGAATATGTCGAACAGTACAGTTACACCTAAAACTCTCGGTTTTAGAAAATCGGCACCATCTTAAAAGTAGGGCGGTTTCCGACGACGCCCGGCCATAGGTCCAGGGCACAGATAGCAGGCCCATTAAAATTGGAGCTTCAGTGTTGAATATCTGATGTGGTTTGAGTGTTCTCCACTTGCCTAAGGGATAATGTTACAAAAACTAACTTTGAAGGAGGTGGCATCTTGCCTTTTCTCCCTACCTGCAAATAAAAATAAGTGTTTCCATGCAGGTACTGCTTTACAATCACCCTGTCTGCGGCGTGATGGGTATATTATTTGGGTGTCAAGCAGCTGTCTTCAGCCGTGTCTGGCCAGTCGAGGAGTAAACACAACAGCGGCGAATATCTTCGCTGCCAACTCGCACGTTCCAGACTTTTCCGTTCCGCCGACGTTGGCAGCAACACAAAGCCGGTAGGATGAATTAAACACCCCTGGAATCCGATGTGTCCACCTTGGGAAATGTCAAACTGCCGGTGAAGCTTAGACCCAATCCCAAGTAGGACACTTAGTCCTGCTTTGTACATCAAAAGCTGACAAGTTTATTACACATTTGTGTCACTTTGATCATAATCTTGTTTATATGTTGAAGGAAATGTTCATTCATATCTGTTCATTCATATCTGAAGTCACAATTTCTAACCGCTGTCAGTTCATGAGTTTTTTGATGCCTTTCAAGACGGCAATGTAACTGGGGTTTCCATATCAAGCTTCAAGCCATCAGTATGGCCATCAAGGGGATGGATGGAAGTAGAACTTGTTTGAGAGGGCAGATGATTATAAATAGAGACATTTTCAAACATTGATTTTTAAATTTGTAACTAATGCTGAGGAAGATGATAAAATATCTTCAATTAGTTGTAGTATCATGTTTATTATGTCAAAAGGCAGTCAATAGTAGTAAAAAATTAATATTCATAAAGCTTAAAAGGCTTAATGTGATATTGTTTTCTCAAGTTTAGTGTCCATTTTTACTAAAATGTATACACAAAGGTTGTAAAGTATACCAAAACTGAATTAAAAAAGGTAAAATACTACTTTTAAAAAGTAACAGTACTTGTTTTTTTCCCTTGACATTATGGCGCGCCGAGGTGACATTGCTGGTAATATGGGCCGAGGTGCATGTGAGTCAGTACACACACAGAGCACTTACAAGCAGAAACAGAGTAGAGACGGATGAGGTAGAGCGGACATATTTTGGCAGAAAAACTTAACAATAAAGGTGAAGTTATGAACACTCTGCAGCAGGGCTTTAATTGTTTCCAAACGGTGTCTGTAAGCCGGCAGTAAAACAGTTGATCAAACAAAACAGAAGTCATCGTCATGGAACCACTAGCTGTGGAAGGTACCTCTCCAATCAGCTAAACGGACTCAACAACTCCACGGTGACGTTTTGGTAAATTTACTGAAGAATTTGTGAAACTGAAACAATATGAAAATAATGCCATTGTAAGTTAATGACACTAACAGATTCAAGTAATTATGTTAGCATATTAGCTAATGACGCTAGAGCTATTAAATTATGGTAGCACGTACAAATATGCATGAAAACACTCTTACAGACATCACACATGGGATGCTTTAGTAAGTAAGAACAGTTTTATTTATATTGTCAAAACTTACAAACATTGCTTGGTGTGATAAAGAAGAATCCAGACGAGTAGAAAACACTATGGACAACTCAAAGACCGAACACAATTTTTATCTATATGGACAAAAAGTGCAGTTGTGCAGTCACGTCTAATGGCCATCAGGGGCCATCTCGCACAATTTTACAATTTATTGTTGTAATTATTTATGTAATTATTTTGTTTCTGCCATATTACATTGTTTATAATCCTTGTGTTGCTTTCATATGCATGTTCAATTTCTACTGGTATACATATATATGTATATGTATACATATATATATACATATATATGTATATATATGTATATATATATATATATATATATATATATATATATATATATAAATATATATATATGCATATACATACATACACATATACATACATACACATATAAACATATGTATGCATATATATATATATATATATATGTATTTATGTATATATACGTATATATATATACACGTATATATACTTTTATATATACTGTTATATATCAGGGTTTCCCACACATTCATTTATTTGTGGCAGCCCGCCACGAAAGAATTACGGCCGCCACAAATAGATTTTTCGGCTTTTGACTCCCTCGACCGCTCATAAAAGCAATAGGACTCTCTGTGAATGGAGCTTGTAGTTACAACTCCGGTGCAGTAGGTGGCGGTAGCCTACCATGCATTGTAACTCCGCCAATTGCGCTTAATTCACCTGTTGGGTCAGAAGAAGAAGGCGACGACGACAAAGTAAAGAAATAACGGACCGACCGGACCAAAATACGAGGGTAAGATGTCTTGGCAAACAAGTTCAAAAGTGGTCCGAACCTGTGCAGTGTGCAGCACCAACTCGGATTTTCTTAATTTTTCTTTTCGGGACCGGGACAGACGCACGCAGTAACAGTCACCAGTTACCATACCGACGAGCTAACGTGTCCAGGTTATAACCCTGTTGTCAATAAACACACGTGGAGACGGTGCTTCAGATACTGCATTAATACTGAAAGCTAAACTGCGCACTGTCCACTGCAGCATGTGAATGCAATAAAAAGAATACAATCTGAGCCAACCAGCTGTTAAAATGTTGTCCAAGGTAATGTTTTAGCCATTAAAGGCCCTTAATTTCAATATGCATGTGATTTTACCGTGTAAAGTCGGAATTCCGTCTTTTTTAATCTCGGGGGGAAAAAAGAAAGTAAAATGTAAACGAAAGGACGCTTCCACTCAAATAAAAATACTTTTTTTTTGAGTGTTTGTATATGAAAATCTTTAGTTTTTTTTGTTAAAATTTTTGTTCTTATTTTTTACAACAAAAGACACCGTTGCTGGGAGCGTCCTGTCCAGTTTTGGTGACGTCATGTTAATCAACTTCCGGTTGTCGTTGCTACAGTATCGATCGATCGATCACTCTGTCTTGAGCTCATAGGCCTACTGCGTCATGTGGCTTTAATGTGCGCAGTTTAATGTCTTAATTGCTGACACAGTTATGTGGTTATACTCGCTCATATTCGGGTATGTCGTTATTTATCGGACAAAGACGTTAATGTATTATTTTAGTGTTAGCATTTAAGCTACCTAGAGCTGGCGAGCTTCTCTGGTCCGTCAGTTTAGACTTAGACAACTTTTATGATATATAATGGGAATTGTTCTGTGTTATCAATCACAATTTTACAATAATTCTACGGTCTATTATTATCATTTTTATTGTTTCATCTTTATTGAAGACTCTTGATTTTGAAACAGTTTACTTTGAAAGCTTCACCTCCGTTTCAGTTTTTATGCGCGTTGATCTTTACTTCCCTGCCACTTTAAAATATTTGAGGCAATATTGACTTCTACATTTCTGTCTTTTTAAAAGAAGTAAACTGAAGTAATGTGGTAATACTGTGAATAAACTGTAGATAATAACACCGATCAATGTGACACCTGTGGATGTGAAATGAACACAAGATGTTAATATTAGTGACTAAATACTGTTGGGACTGAACCATATACAGTGATTCATTAGGATATTTGGGGTATGTATGTTCTATTAATGATGTTTTCATGTCTTTAAATACTAAAATATTTTGTTCAAATGGTGCTGTCTTTGTTAATTTTAGCATGTTAAATTGGTGAAAAACCAGGAGCTTCGGGGGGCGTTGCCCCCCTTGTCCCCCGGAAATGTTTTCAGTCTTTTTCATTGTGGTCAAATCACATGTCTGTTTCAAGATTTCAACTGTGATCGGGCTTTAAACAGGTGGCTGACCTGTTCAGATGGGTGTAACTGCTACTGGTCAAATAATGTGAAATAGCATTTAATTTTACATGTATGCAATGCCATTTAAATGTAATTATAGATAATAATAATACATACTGTGTAGTGTTGTAAATAGTCAATGGGAAGGATTTTAGTAAGATATAAGCCATGAGCACTACACAGCCAGAAAAAAACCTAGGTAGAACAAGTAAAACTACGTAGCGGATGATATAATTGCCTAGCCGCGCATCTCTAATATATATATATATATATATACATATATATGTGTGTGTATATATATGTATAAATATATATATATATATATATATATATATATATATGTACGTATCAAATATCTTGTCTTTGTAGTGCATCCAATTGAATATGGGTTGAAAAGGATTTGAAAATAATTGTATTCCATTTATATTTACATCGAACACAATTTCCCAACTCATATGGCATACGGGGTTTGTACAATGTAAAAAATAAAATAAAAATCTTGCTCTATCGAAAAATATTTAGAATTTCTTTGTGATTTTTTTTGTTTACCGGTTGTAAACAACTTAAATATATTTTTAACCTCATATATAGATCTAACTTTTCATGTATGCGTGGGTACATTGAATAATTATCACAGTTGGCGGCATAGCTCAGTTGGTAGAGTGGCCGTGCCAGCAACTTGAGGGTTGCAGGTTCGATTCCCGCTTCCGCCATCCTAGTCGCTGCCGTTGTGTCCTTGAGCAAGACACTTTACCCACCAGCTCCCAGTGCCACCCACACTGTTTTAAATGTAACTTAGATATTGGGTTTCACTATGTAAAGCACTTTGAGTCACTCGAGAAAAGCGCTATATAAATATAATTCACTTATCACACTTAAATAGCTTAATTACCAGACTGAGACCCTCTTAAAGCTTCACAAGCCAAAACGTTCAAACAACCAACTTGAAGCAATTTGTTTATCACACATGCGTTCAGTTGCTATGACGACCATTTTGTAGCCCACTGACTCACGTTGAATGCTCGGTTTTTAAGGAATCACAGATTCACTGACATTCCCGATAGAAGTGGTACAGTCGACACCAAAATGAATGTTAGTGCCCGTCTCCAGTGAGGTTATGCTCCTTTTGGAAAGCAAATGCCCATTTAACAAAGAGCCATGCGAAAGACAACAAGGCTCGTAGTGTCCTGGAGGAGGTTCTCTGTGGTTGTGGTTCCCTGTCTCACGTGACCTGCCTTGGGATGAGGGACGCACTTGTCTCATGGCCGTTGTGAACAATAGGATGGGTCCTCTCCATTGAACTTGTCAGACCCAGGCAGTGTTGATTTCAAGTATAGTTTGTATTATTTTTATGTGTTTACAACTTTGTCATTCAAATAAATATAAGAATGGAAGATTTATTATACAAAATAGTGTCTTTTTGAACTCATTATTGTAATGTTTTTTTCTTCTATGAACTTTATTTTCCTGTGTAAGTGTAGAACAAAGCCAGTACACACTAAAAACATGTTGGGTTGTTTTGGTAACCCAACATTTTACAGCAGGAGTGGGGCGCCTCCGGTTTCGTGCAAAAAATTAAATGAAATTAAAATCAAAAACTGTCTGTGTGGAGGGAGGTTGTGATTAGCACACTGCAGGTAGAAAGATCAGCGACCCCGTCTGGGTGGCTGGAGACAGTGCACCCTCAGACGGGGGCGTGACATGGGCAAGACGGCGAGACGCAGCTGGCAGTTGATTAGATGTCGCAGGTGGTACGCGCTGATCTAATCAACTGTTGTCTTTAACAGTAAACGGCCAGCGGAGGAGATGGCGGCTGCTGTTGGTGAGACTGAAAAAGTCAAGCAGAAAAGCGGGATCCTGAGCAAAATTGAAAATTAAAACTACTGTCAAACCCGAACTACTGGCGTCCAGCGTGCATCTGTGGGAACTGTGAGTAAGAAGCTTACAATTAGCGCCCAACAAAAACAAAAGCTCCGATGTCGTCACCAAGCCCCATAGAGGCGCTGGGACAGTTGCTGGCAGAAGTGTCTACCGCTAATCACCGGCAGATGGAGGCGATGCAAAGCCAAATTGCGCAGCAGAGTCAGATTCTGCAGGCGCTGACGGAGAGGACCGGAGCAGGGACACACACAACAGCGAGGCCGGCTTTGACAGCAGTGGGGATGTACAGGATGGCGGAAACAGAAGAGCCACACAGTTTCCTGGACATGTTCGAGGCCACAGCCAAGTCATGCGGATGGTCGGAAGAAGAGTGGGCGGTCCGGCTGCTGTCGCTGCTGGCGGGAGAGGCGCAGCGAGCGGCACTCAGCCTGCCACCAGCGTCCCGGGTGAGCTACAGGGACATGAGGAGGGCGGTGTTGGACCGGACAGGAGGAACCAAAGAAGACCATAGACGGAAGTTTCGAAGCATGAAACTAGGACAAGATGAGCGGCCTTTCGTCCTGGGGCAACAATTAAGAGATGCGGAAACCAGATGGCTACAACCCGGAAGCACCGAAGAAGTGATCGAACAAATAATATTGGAGCAATTCCTGGAGGCAATCCCGGCGCGGACTTCGGCATGGGTCCGCTACCACCGGCCACAAGAGGTAGCAGCGGCGGTAGCCTTGGTGGAGGACCACCTGGCGGTACAACGGGAGAAGGTTGCAGGAGGAGCGGAGCGGCCAGTACCGGCGCCGCGCAGAATGCGGCCACCACCAGAGGGAGCCCAGCCGTGGCACAGGCCACGAAACATAAATTTGCTTTCTCCTCCGCAGATACCGCGTCTCCCCCGCAAACAGCGGCTCGAATGCCGGGGCAGGTGTGTTGGAGGTGCGGACGACTGGGTCACCTGCAACGGGAGTGTCCAGCGATGGAGGTGTGGCAGGTGATCCGGGTGGACGACCCTCTGGCATCCTTCCCTGGTCCGGGAGAGACATACTCTATACCGGTAAGGATACAAGGGAGTATACACCGGGCGATGGTGGATTCGGGCTGTGAACAATCCATGATTCACCAAAACCTGGTTCGACCCGGGGTATTGAGTAAGGTTACACGGGTGCGTGTTAAATGTGTGCATGGGGATATTCACACGTATCCCGTTGTGCCGGTGGACATTTTTTTCAGGGGTGAAAAACATAATGTTAAGGTGGCTGTAAGTTTGCGCCTTGCACACCCCTTAATCTTGGGAACAAATTGGTCGGGATTTAAGGGGTTAATGAAGCAATGTGCAGGGGTGCGTTCACGGACGGTAGGGAAAGGGGATACCCGCGCTGTTCTCATCGGCGACGCGAGTTTATCCGACGCTGCCGAGGGGGAGGGGGAAGGGGGGCTTGCGGGGACTTCCCAGGAGGTTTGCCCGGTGCCCGAATGCGCCCCACGGATGACTTTCCACTCGAGCAGTCTCGAGATGACACTTTGCGTGAGACCTGGGAGCAAGTGATTGCAATTGATGGGCAGCGGGTTCGCCCGGGAATAACGCGGGACTTCCCTCATTTTGTATTGATTAGGGACAGACTATACAGAGTGAGCTGTGACGATCAGACAGGGGAGGAAATTACCCAATTGTTGGTACCAAAAAGCCGTCGGGAAATGATTTTCCAGGCGGCTCATTTTAACCCAATGGCCGGACACATGGGCTATGATAAAACACTTAATCGGATAATGGCCCGGTTCTATTGGCCAGGCATTCGGGCAGACGTGCGCCGGTGGTGCGCGGCATGCCCGGAATGTCAACTACTCAACCCCACGGCCACCCCTAGAGCACCTTTGAGGCCATTACCACTCATAGAGGTCCCGTTTGAGCGAATTGGCATGGACCTCGTCGGGCCATTTCACCCGAGCACCCAGGGATATCGCTTTGCACTAGTCCTGGTGGATTATGCAACGCGCTATCCCGAAGCAGTGCCACTGCGCTCCATCTCTGCAAAGAGTGTAGCACAGGCACTATTTCAAATTATCTCCCGAGTTGGAATCCCGAAAGATATTCTAACTGACCAAGGCACATCCTTTATGTCACGCACGTTAAAGGAGCTGTACGGTTTATTGGGGATCAAGTCTATTCGGACTAGCGTTTACCACCCACAGACAGATGGGTTGGTCGAGCGGATGAATAGAACTTTAAAATCCATGATCCGGAAGTTCGTACACAAGGACAAACCAAATTGGCATAAATGGTTGGACCCCCTGTTATTTGCAGTGCGGAAGGTTCCCCAGGCCTCAACAGGATTTTCTCCATTTGAGGTATTGTTCGGCAGGAAGCCGAGGGGGGTACTAGACCTGGTTAAAGAAAGCTGGGAGGAAGGTCCAAGCCCCAGTAAAAATGAAATTCAGTATGTCATGGACTTGAGAGCAAAACTCCACACATTAGGGCACTTGTCACGTGAGAATTTGCTCCAAGCTCAAGAACGTCAACAGCGCCTGTATAACAGGGGAGCGCAACTTAGACAATTTTCACCGGGAGAGAAAGTACTTGTGTTACTCCCAACATCCAGCTCCAAATTACTCGCCAAGTGGCAAGGACCCTTCGTGGTCACACGACGAGTAGGTGAGGTGGATTATGAGGTCAGGCGGTCTGACCGGGGCGGGGCAACACAAATATACCACCTCAACCTACTAAAAGGTTGGAGGGAAGCGGAGCCCGTCTCCATGGTGACGGCGATAGCGGAGAGCGAGGAGCTGGGGCCGGAGGTTCCCCCCTCCCCACGGCCCTTCCCTCTCCGCTGTGATAATCATCTTACGCTGTCACAGAAAGCAGACGTGGCCAAATTGCAGCAACATTTTGCTGACGTTTTCTCTCCCCTGCCAGGCCGCACGACTCTCACCCAGCATCACATAGAGACCAGCCCGGGCGTGACGAACACAAACGCAAAGTAGTTCGGGAAGAATTAAAAGCCATGTTGGAATTGGGAGTGATAGAAGAGTCCCACAGTGCATGGTGTAGCCCCATAGTTCTGGTAGGGAAGAAAGATGGGTCTGTAGGGTTCTGTGTAGACTACCGCAAGGTGAATGATGTGTCACGTTTTGACGCCTATCCAGTGCCCAGGGTCGACGAGCTCCCGGACCGGTTGGGCACTGCTCGTTTTTTTACGACACTGGATTTGACTAAGGGCTACTGGCAGATTCCCTTGTCTCCAGAGTCCAAGTAAAAAACGGCATTCTCCACTCCGGAAGGGTTATACCAATTCGTGACCCTTCCGTTCGGCTTATTCGGTGCGCTCGCCACATGTCAGAGACTCATGGACCGGGTGCTGCGACCGCACGCTGCATATGCTGCCCCCTATCTGGATGATGTCATCATCCAGTGGAACAGCTGGGCGGAGCATATGCAGAGAGTGGGAGTGGTACTCGAGTCCCTGAGGCAGGCTGGGCTCACCGCCAACCCGGCGAAGTGCGCGGTTGGCCGGAGGGAGGTACAGTATCTGGGGTACCACTTGGGGGAAGGCCAAGTGCGGCCTCAGGTAGATAAAACCGCAGCAGTTGCGGCCTGCCCGACCCCGAAGACGAAAAAGGAGGTGAGGCAGTTTTTGGGGCTGGTGGACTACTACCGGAGGTTTGTCCCCCGGTTTTCAGACCTGACCATCCCACTAACTGACCTCACCCGGAAAGGTGCCCCAGATCTGGTCCAGTGGACGGAGCGGTGCCAGCAGGCATTCGAGAAGGTAAGGAAAGCACTTTGCGAGGAGCCGGTACTGTACATGCCTGATTTTTCCATCCCATTTTGTTTGCAGGCAGATGCGTCGGGCAGAGGACTGGGAGCCGTTTTATCCCAGCAGCGGGGGTGCACCGACCATCCGGTCCTGTACATCAGCAGGAAACTTTCAGAAAGGGAAACCAGATACAGCACGGTGGAGAGGGAGTGCCTCGCCATCCGGTGGGCTGTCAGTGCCCTCCGGTACTATCTGCTGGGACGCCCATTCAGCCTCTGCTCGGACCACAAGCCCCTCCAGTGGTTCCACCGCATGAAAGATGCCAACGTGCGGATCACCCGGTGGTATCTCGCTTTACAACCCTACAATTTCAGAGTGGTCCATAGGCCGGGAGCGCAGATGGTCGTGGCAGACTTCCTCTCCCACGCTCAGGCGGTGGGGGGGAAGTAAGTGCGGCCGGGGCCCGGCCTAAGTCTGGCGGTGGAGGTATGTTGAGGGAAGTTGTGATTAGCACACTGCAGGTAAAGAGATCAGCGACCCCATCTGGGTGGCTGGAGACAGCGCACCCTCAGACGGGGGCGTGGCATGGGCAGGACGGCGAGACGCAGCTGGCAGTTGATTAGATGTCGCAGGTGGTACGCGCTGATCTAATCAACTGTTGTCTTTAACAGTAAACGGCCAGCGGAGGAGATGGCGGCTGCTGTTGGTGAGACTGAAAAAGTCAAGCAGAAAAGCGTGATCCTGAGCAAAATTGAAAATTAAAACTACTGTCAAACCCAAACCACTGGCGTCCAGCGTGCATCTGTGGGAACTGTGAGTAAGAAGCTTACAGTCTGTTTTTAATTTAGAGAACACATTTACAAACTCTAAAAATACAAAAAAGCTGACAATATACATTAAACATTAAAGTTTTTAAACAGTTTTAAATACAACAAGTGATTATATACTGCATTTTTTGTGGATTCTGACAAGAACACCTAAGTCTATATAAAAAAGAAAAAAAGCAAGATGGCGGCGCCCGGACGGGCTGCGACACTGCGGTGCTCTTGATAAAAATGGAACATTTGGCGGAAATGCCGGACAATTCTGCAGACTTCATGGCTGGCTCGCATCGTGGTCACTCCGTGATCACGTACGACCGCCAGACACTTCTGGATATGGACATATCGGGCCGTTTTGGACTGATAGACGCGGGCGTGCTAAACATGCTAACTAGCATGGGAATACGTCGGCGGCTACATCCAGCGGCCTGTGAAGCAGCGGAGTCTAGTAGCAGCGGGGGCCGTCTACGGAGCAGACGCCAGCGGTGTGATCGGAAACGCGGATGTCGAGCGGGGCTAAAAACAAAGCAGAAGGCTAATCCCCACAGAACACCACTTCCCTCCACCCTGAAGACGGATTTAAATAAAGGATGCAAGACTACTGGTCTGGGTAAGGAGTCAGTTAAATTAGAACAAGTTTTTTCTGCTTTGAGTGTTTCAGAGTTGGACATGTGTTTTACTGAGGTGGCTAACTATGATGCGTGCAGTTTATCAAAGCAACAAAAAAACAATCGGAAAATCCCCGTTACTGAGGAGGCTAACCATGATGCGTGCAGTTTATCAAAGCAACAATCAAACAATCGGAACATTCCCGTCGTATCAATTCCTAGATATGGTCGTAATTATACTGAATGCACTGGGCATAATAAACACAACATTATTAATATTGCTACTACGGATAATTTGATCAAAAATTCCCTAAAACAGCCCACTACCTATAATATAGGTTTTTTAAACATAAGATCATTGTCTCCCAAAACGTTGTTAGTTAATGATATCATCAGAGACAACAATCTTAACGTCATCGGTCTCAGTGAAACCTGGCTTAAACCAAACAACTTTTTTGCGCTAAATGAGGCATGTCCTCCTAACTTTACACATGCGTATATTGCCCGTCCGCTTAAAAGGGGTGGGGGGGTCGCACTAATATACAACGAAAACTTTAACCTTAGTCCTAACATAAATAATAAATATAAATCGTTTGAGGTGCTTACTATGAGGTCTGTCACACCGCTGCCTCTACACCTGGCTGTTATCTACCGCCCCCCAGGGCCCTGTTCGGACTTTATCAATGAATTCTCAGAGTTCGTTGCTGATCTAGTGACACACGCCGATAACATAATCATAATGGGGGACTTTAATATCCATATGAATACCCCATCGGACCCACCGTGCGTAGCGCTCCAGACTATAATTAATAGCTGTGGTCTCACACAAATAATAAATGAACCCACGCATCGCAACGGTAATACGATAGACCTAGTGCTTTTCAGGGGTATCACCGCTTCCAAAGTTACGATACTCCCGTATAGTAAAGTATTGTTCGATCATTACCTTATAAAATTCGAGGTTCAGACGCATGTTCGTCAAACTAATAATAATAATAACTGCCATAGCAGCCGCAACATTAATACGGCCACAACGACAACTCTTGCTGACCTACTGCCCTCGGTAATGGCACCATTCCCAAAGTATGTGGGCTCTATTGATAACCTCACTAACAACTTTAACGACGCCCTGCGCGAAACCATTGATAACATAGCACCGCTAAAGTTAAAAAAGGCTCCAAAAAAGCGCACCCCGTGGTTTACAGAAAGAACTAGAGCTCAGAAATTATCATGCAGAAGGCTGGAACGCAAATGGCGCACGACTAAACTTGAGGTGCACCATCAAGCATTTAGTGATGGTTTAATAACTTATAAACGCATGCTTACCTTAGCTAAAGCTAATTATTACTCAAATCTCATCCACCGTAATAAAAACGATCCTAAATTTTTGTTTAGTACGGTAGCATCGCTAACCCAACAAGGGACTCCTTCCAGTAGCTCCACCCACTCAGCTGATGACTTTATGCAATTCTTTAGTAAGAAAATTGAAGTCATTAGAAAGGAGATTAAAGACAATGCGTCCCAGCTACAACGGGGTTCTATTAACACTGACACGATTGTATATACGGCGGATACTGCCCTCCAAAATAGTTTCTCTCGTTTTGAGGAAATAACATTAGAGGAATTGTTACAACGTGTAAATGGAATAAAACAAACAACATGTTTACTTGACCCTCTTCCTGGGAAACTGATCAAGGAGCTCTTTGTATTATTAGGTCCATCAGTGCTAAATATTATAAACTTATCACTTTCCTCGGGCACTGTTCCCCTAGCATTCAAAAAAGCGGTTATTCATCCTCTTCTTAAAAGACCTAACCTCGATCCTGACCTCATGGTAAACTCCCGACCGGTGTCTCACCTTCCCTTTATTTCAAAAATCCTTGAAAAAATTGTTGCGGAGCAGTTAAATGAACACTTAGCGTCTAACAATCTATGTGAAACCTTTCAATCCGGTTTCAGGGCAAATCACTCGACGGAGACAGTCCTCGCAAAAATGACTAATGATCTATTGCTAACGATGGATTCTGATGCATCATCTATGTTGCTGCTCCTCGATCTTAGCGCTGCTTTCGATACCGTCGATCATAATATTTTATTAGAACGTATCAAAACACGAATTGGTATGTCAGACTTAGCCCTGTCTTGGTTTAACTCTTATCTTACTGATAGGATGCAGTGTGTCTCCCATAACAATGTGACCTCGGACTACGTTAAGGTAACGTGTGGAGTTCCCCAGGGTTCGGTCCTTGGCCCTGCACTCTTCAGCATCTACATGCTGCCGCTAGGTGACATCATACGCAAATACGGTGTTAGCTTTCACTGTTATGCTGATGACACCCAACTCTACATGCCCCTAAAGCTGACCAACACGCCGGATTGTAGTCAGCTGGAGGCGTCTCTTAATGAAATTAAACAATGGATGTCCGCTAACTTTTTGCAACTCAACGCCAAAAAAACGGAAATGCTGATTATCGGTCCTGCTAGACACCGAACTCTATTTAATAATACAACTCTAACATTTGACAACCAAACAATTAAACAAGGCGACACGGTAAAGAATCTGGGTATTATCTTCGACCCAACTCTCTCCTTTGAGGCACACATTAAAAGCGTTACTAAAACGGCCTTCTTTCATCTCCGTAATATCGCTAAAATTCGCTCCATTCTGTCCACTAAAGACGCTGAGATCATTATCCATGCGTTTGTTACGTCTCGCCTCGACTACTGTAACGTATTATTTTCGGGTCTCCCCATGTCTAGCATTAAAAGATTACAGTTGGTACAAAATGCGGCTGCTAGACTTTTGACAAGAACAAGAAAGTTTGATCACATTACGCCTGTACTGGCTCACCTGCACTGGCTTCCTGTGCACTTAAGATGTGACTTTAAGGTTTTACTACTTACGTATAAAATACTACACGGTGTAGCTCCATCCTATCTTGCCGATTGTATTGTACCATATGTCCCGGCAAGAAATCTGCATTCAAAGGACTCCGGCTTGTTAGTGATTCCCAAAGCCCAAAAAAAGTCTGCGGGCTATAGAGCGTTTTCCGTTCGGGCTCCAGTACTCTGGAATGCCCTCCCGGTAACAGTTCGAGATGCCACCTCAGTAGAAGCATTTAAGTCTCACCTTAAAACTCATTTGTATACTGTAGCCTTTAAATAGACTCCCTTTTTAGACCAGTTGATCTGCTGTTTCTTTTCTTTTTCTTCTATGTCCCACTCTCCCCTGTGGAGGGGGTCCAGTCCGATCCGGTGGCCATGTACTGCTTGCCTGTGTATCGGCTGGGGACATCTCTGCGCTGCTGATCCGCCTCCGCTTGGGATGGTTTCCTGCTGGCTCCGCTGTGAACGGGACTCTCGCTGCTGTGTTGGATCCGCTTTGGACTG